>NC_042303.1:651740-659240 GCF_901000725.2 Takifugu rubripes | reverse complement strand
CAACAGTGGCAAGGAACAACTCCCCTTTAACAGGAAGAAACCTTGAGCAGGACCAGGCTCATGTAGGGGGACCGTCCTGCTGATGGCCGGCTGGGTAGAGAGAGAGGAGAAGGGGGGCAGGTAGAGGAGAGAATAGGTAGAACATAGAAATACATTATATTAATTAAAATAAGCTGCCGGTAGAGTCGTTGAGTGGGTCAGCGGGGTCGGAGGTCAGTAGGTCAGCATACAGCGATGAAGGCGGCGATACCTGTAGATCAGGGGTGTCAAAGTCAAATGGACTGAGGGCCAAATAAAAAAAGCGATCATCCCAAACACAAGTTAGCAGGTTAGCTTTTTGGTTGCACCGGTTGAAGCGTAACCTTTCTGCTACCAACAGCGGCCTGGGCTCAAAATGTCCTTTTAAACAGTTACTATCTCATCAAACGTCTTGTCTTTTGGCTTATCGGGCTGCACTAAGTTTCTTAAAAGTCCGTACATAGTTGCGCCCATTACACTCAGCAGCGTAGCCACTTTCTTCCCTTCGGCTACGTCATTAGCTTCCAAAAACTGTTCTAGCTGCTCCACGTACGCCTTCCACGGCTCCTTTTCCACCTTAAACTCGCCCCTTAATCTCCATACTGGGCCATTGTACTCACTAGTAACGACACCGTGTGTCTCTCCTTCCCCGTTAAGAAAATGAAAATTTATCCTCGTCGCTAATGACATGTACTGATAAGACAGGACACCGACGTGCTGCTTCTTCGTTTACTCAATCAACTACCCTAACTCTCACAGAACTCACATAGAAATGGATAACAGATATCCAACAGTCCAAATAAACAGTTTCTATACTATCTCTGTGGTTGTTAATCAATACACCACATGGAGAATGCAATTTCTGCCGCTCATGCTACCAAATGGCTGAAATGGATGAAGTACAGGTGTGGAAAATGGAGATATATATTGTGTAAACAACTGCACCATCCTGGGGGAGATGAGGAAGATGAAGAGGAGGAAGGTCAGCAGCGATTATAGCAGCAGTTTCTGTTCGACTTAAATTAGATTAATAGAAATGTATGCGTTACTGTCTCCCTCTAGTGGACAGTGAGGGGCACTACAGCCAGTGGTCAATTATAAAAATAATGATAATTTTCTGTGCTGTTTCACATTCCATCCACCTTTAAATGTGTTTTGGGGGCTTTCACGTCTTTGTGGCGTGTCATCGGTGTATTAACTTTAAGCTAATACGCTGCTTTCCAAGCTACTACGCAAATTACATTCTTTTATCTAAATAGTTGATACAAACAACAGCAGTTGAATGTTACTGAACAAAACTCGCAATAATCTTTTTTATATCCTTTTTTTAAATAGAGACACGGTGGTGCTTGTATCCTCCTGTTTGCAGGTCTCTGAAGGCCCAGTCTGGGTCACCACATGTTCTGAGATGATCCTGTTCCTTCTTCCTGCCTTGGGTTGTGGTGGCTACTTCTTTGCTTACTGGACCTACTGCTGCTTTGGCTCAGTCCTTTAGTTCGGGACTCTCTCCTGTTTGCTCGCTCCCCTTCGCTCGGAGAAACGGCGCTGAGACGTAGTGGTGCCGCCGAGGCGACCACGGCGCTATTGCCTTCATTTTAGACTTAACAGTGTTTGTAAATTGTATCATCAACTTTATATTGACTCTTGGGTTGTTTCTTTTCTTTTCTTTCTTTTCTTTTTATTTAAGACGATCTGGTCACAATTTATTTGCCTGTGTGTGCTCGTCGCGTGTAATTGTATGCCACTGGAAATTTAATTGTTCCTTTGGTGGACAGGTGCTGCGGGCCACGGCGGGGACCCAACCCCTGGTGGAGGGCGTTTTCATCACCCCTCGTGTGTCGTTTTGTTTGCAGTAGCACGGGTGTTTTTAGTTTGTTTCTCTCCCAATTGAGTTTTACCTGCCGGTGGGGCCCCAGCCCTGTCCACCCCTTTTGTTAATCTAACTTTTGTACAGCCGAGTTAACTTTTTGTTTTGGATTTAATAATAAAATTATAGCACATAACCCTCAATCCCTCTCTGCCTCTGTATTAGAAACCTATCTGCATGTGCCTGAGTGGTTGTTCACTGGTTAATTCCTGGGGTGAAATTCCCCAGGTGGCGTTGTCGTCAATTGTTACACCTCTCACTCGCCACATGTTTTAAATGAACCAAAATACATGCTTAAGATCACTGAAATTAAAATAAAAAAGCAAATGTGAAACACAGAATGGCTTGCTGACATTTGTTTGAATTTATACTTATTTATAAAGAACGTCCGCCAAGGTCGGCCACATTTTTTACACACCAAATCTGCAAAAAGTTTGGACACCCCTGTACTATGAGAAGAATGAACAGCGGATGCGCGCAACTAAAGCTGCGCACGAAGCTGGGGAACAATAGTCCGTGATAGATGAGGAAGAGGGGAGGGGGAAGGAAAAAGAGAAAAGGAAGAGAGAAAGGGGGCTTTTGTGCCCATATTTATCTATTCCTGGCTGTCTGATGAGAAATAAGCATTTTTAATATTTGTTTTAGTTTTTTGGATGACCGCGGGAGGGATTCGAACCGGTGACCTTGGAAACATCAGCATACAGTAAAAAAAGGAAAAACACTTGACTGTCAAGGAGTTTTATTTCCCTCCAGAAAATGGGAAAATAGAAATACTTTGGTAAAAAAATTTAACAAACCAATATATATTAACAGAAAAACAATTCTTGTATAAAAATATTCAACTATTTACAACAAAAATGATTCCCAAACGACTATTTACAAACTATTTTGATGTTTTTTTTACTTCATGCAGCGCGCACACGCTGTGAAGACGTCCTGTGTCCGCGCCGCGGAGGCGGGCCTTCGGCTATATAAGACCAGAACTGTGTAGGCGGAGATCTCTCCGCATGCTTCCGTGCGTGTATCCTGACCGACTGACTGGAATAAACCATCTCCTACGCAGTAACTTAGACTCATCGTTGACTTCTCCAAACGGCTAAATTCCGCGACATTTAACACGTTCATTATTGTGTACAGTGGCTCTCAGGGAAACGGGTAAGGGAGATTTATTTAAATTATGAGGAAGAATGTTCTCCCATTTCCAATAGGAAGTAGAGATTATACATGTAGGCACTCTTTTAATGACACGCTGGTCGTTAAAGTACTAAAGTAATCGACGTGATTTGGAATGTCATATAATGTTTTTCATGGTGATGCTGAAAAGAAGTGACTGGGAGTTAAAGAGCAACATTTCACTGCACTTGCAACCTAAGAAGCAACAGAGACCTTCTCTTGCCTCCTTAGTGATCTGAATTGGAATTTAGATAGAGTCGAACTCACATTTTTAAGTCTCAAACAAGTTGAAACAGTTCTGTGCACTAATGGATAGTTTTCTTTCATCAACAGAGATCAAAAGCCTATCTGGTAAACTGGTATCTGCCGGTCTGGTCGGGGGAGGACAGGAAAACCACGGTTTCACCGATCGCTTCCAGGCGCTTCTGAGTTTCAGTCAGACTGATTAAAACTTCCTCAAACCTCCCCCGGCTCATCATCCCCACGTTCAAAGTTGACGTGAAGCCTCTCCAACTGGGACTGACTGGCTGAATAAGACCACCATGCCGCAGGAGAGCCACAGAGCGCTGTACCTGTCCGTCTACGTCACCACCTTCATCCTGGGCCTCCCGATGAACATCCTGGCTTTCTACACCTTCTGCAAGAAAGTGAGGCAGAAACCCAAGCCGTGCGACATCCTGCTCCTCAATCTGACCATCTCGGACCTGCTCTTCCTCATGTTCCTGCCCTTTAAGGTGCTAGAAGTGATGAACAGCCTGATTTGGGACTTGGCGTATGCCCTCTGCCCGTTGTCTGGCTTTATCTTCTACTTGACCATCTACAACAGCACCTTCTGCCTGACTGCGGTCAGCGTGGAACGCTACCTCAGCGTGACGTTCCCCATCCAGCACAGGCTCAAAAGTCGGCCTGTGTACGCGGTGGCCGCCTGCATTTTCTTCTGGATCTTTTCCTTCATCAACCTGAGCATCGTCTCCATCATGCCCTTTATTGTCCCTAAAGGATCTTTAAGTCACACTTCACATCACAATGATTCAACAAGAGTTTGCTACGAGAACTTCACCGACGCCCAGCTCAGCGTTCTCCTGCCGGTTCGTCTGGAGCTGTTTGTGGTGCTGTTTTGCATCCCCTTCATCATCTGCTGCT
Source organism: Takifugu rubripes (assembly GCF_901000725.2). Classification (NCBI taxonomy): domain Eukaryota; kingdom Metazoa; phylum Chordata; class Actinopteri; order Tetraodontiformes; family Tetraodontidae; genus Takifugu; species Takifugu rubripes. Next base: position 655,039 of record NC_042303.1, on the reverse strand, counting down.
TTTGCTACATCAACTTCATCTGGGTCCTCTTCAGGCTACATAACATCGACCGGTGGCGCCGCCTGCGGATCATAGGGATGGCTTCGGGAACACTGACAGTGTTTGCTGTTTGTTTTGGGCCCTACAACATCTCCCATGTGGTGGGTTTTGTTACGTGGAAAAGTCCTGAGTGGAGGGATAAAGCCTTGCTCTGCAGCACCTTTCATGCCTGCCTTGAGCCGTTCATATTTTACATGGCCTCCTCCGCTGTGAGAGAGACTGTGGGTTCCATGATGAAGGGGTTTAGGTGTCGTTTCGGTGGGTGTGTTCCCGGTCACGTGTTCTGCACCTCTTCCAGGTCAATTACCATGACCGCCACAGATAAAGAACACAATCAAGAGCAGATCAATGGCAGTGGAAAGGAAGCAGCCACCAGCTGTCTTCAGTAATTCGTTCCCACATTGTGAGATCAGGAAATGAATGGCCTTCCACAATATTGTCATCAGTCCAGCGCGCCTCTGTTTGTCTGTGTGGACCTTCGGAGTTGTGAGCGATCCAAGAACACCAAAGTCAAAGCAGGTCAATTTCCATAAAATCTGAAGAAGCAGAGACGACTAGCAAACATTGCAGCCAAAATGTATTTTATACACGCCTGAATCATATTGCTGTGACCAAAGACGCCAAAGAGTGTGTGAGCACCATTTTTGTACCTGCAATCTCTGAACAATATGACTTCCAGTGGGAGAGATTAATTATAAGACTTGTGTCAATATATATACGAAAATAATTTTCCAGCCAAAGGAACCGTGTTAAATAGCCTTGTTATATTATATATCATGTAAATATATCAACTAATGTCAAACAGCTCCGTTTATATTTTTCTTTATTCATTAAGGCTGTTTTACTCCTTGGTTTACGAAGACTGTGACATCATTCAAACAAACAAACAAACACTTTGGAAAATAAGTTTTATACATTCTTTAAGTTATGCCGTAAATCAAACAGATATTGTGGACACGTGTATGGATGCAGGAGTGCAAACAGCCTTTGTAAACACGTTTTTATGATTCTTCCCTTCAGGTCTCAGGGATGTTTGGAGTAACTTTTGATCAAAATCTCTCCTTCAACTCACACATTAAATTAGTCTCTAGTGCCTTTTTTCACCTGAGGAACATCACAAAGATCAGGAAGCTACTGACCCACCATGATGCTGAAGTTAGTCCATGCATTTGTTCCTTCCAGGCTGGACTATTGTGATTCTTTATTATCAGGGTGTCCAAACAACTCTTTAAGAAGCCTCCAGCTGATCCAAAATGCTGCAGCCAGAGTTCTGACAGGTATTGACCACAGAGGTCACATGATTCCTGTAATGGCGTCTCTTCTTTGGCTGCCCGTTAAATTTAGAATAATTTTTAAAACCCTTCTTCTGACCTACAAGGTCCTCAGAGGCCTAGCTCCATCCTACCTGGAGGAGCTAGTGATACCCTATCAGCCCAATAGACCGCTCCGCTCTCAGAATGCTGGTCTACTAGAAAGACACTATATAAATAAAGATTGATTTGAGAAGTTTCTACATCCAAAACACTCCTGATTAACTCAAATAAAAGCCTAACAAACTCAGTACCAACATGAGATAAAAAAGATGTTAGATAACCCTAACCCTAACCCTAACAGACATATTGCTCAGTGCTTTTTAATAGAAGAAATCAGAATTATGAGCATCAATTATGCAGGTGTGTTAAAAGAAAAAAACTGGAACAATCAAACATGGGAACAGAACCTGGATTTAAAAACAAACTAAGGGGGAAAAAAAGCTGCAAAAATATCCATAGCGCTCTGTCTCAGCTTTAGTGGACAGGGAGTCCCAGCTGGTTGGGGCTCTTGTTCTGGGTAGGGGGGGCTAAGGTCTGGGGATGGGGCACGCTTACTGGGTGGCATCCGACAGACCTGTGCATATGTCAGTTTGGGGCCCACCTGAAAAGTCAGAGCACAAGGATTTAGTTTCCAACATGAGCATCGCTGCAACAGCTCTGGTAAAACCAGATTAATATTGGCTGACAATTCTGTGACCTCACGGACCCTGAAGACTCTGTTCACGCAGTTCAGGGCTATTGGGTTCAAAAGACTGTAAATCATAATGGTGAGATTATACGTAGGTCTTCACTGATTTGATTAGCTTAGCTCGCAAACAGCACATTCTTCTATACCAGACAGATTAAAAGAACACCTCCTGGGTCAGGCCCTGACCCTAACCCAGCTCCTGGGTCAGGCCCTGACCCTAACCCACCTCCTGGGTCATTGTCAGGCCCTAACCCTAACCCTAACCCAGCTCCTGGGTCATTGTCAGGCCCTGACCCTAACCCACCTCCTGGGTCAGGCCCTGACCCTAACCCACCTCCTGGGTCATTGTCAGGCCCTAACCCTAACCCTAACCCAGCTCCTGGGTCATTGTCAGGCCCTAACCCTAACCCAGCTCCTGGGTCAGGCCCTGACCCTAACCCACCTCCTGGGTCATTGTCAGGCCCTAACCCTAACCCTAACCCAGCTCCTGGGTCATTGTCAGGCCCTAACCCTAACCCAGCTCCTGGGTCAGGCCCTGACCCTAACCCAGCTCCTGGGTCATTGTCAGGCCCTAACCCTAACCCAGCTCCTGGGTCAGGCCCTGACCCTAACCCAGCTCCTGGGTCATTGTCAGGCCCTAACCCTAACCCAGCTCCTGGGTCAGGCCCTGCAGCTCTGTTTCCAGTCAATGTCACTTCTCCACAGCAGCTGCATTTCTGTCGCCCTTGACCAGAGAAGTTCGAGTTGACACATCAGGCATCATGAACATTAAGCATTAGCAAATAATAAGAAACATTAAGGAATGAGATACAATATAACAAGAATAAAGAATATAACAAGGTAAAAGCAAATAAGAGATAACTTTAATATAATGGATCTAACATTTCCCTCCTGTTTATCACATATTTGCTTCAAATTCTCATAGTCATTTAACAACCTCTTCCAGTAGATTTTCAAAGTCATGTTTATGAACACAAACACATTTACACTCAGGGGAAAATTAGCTCAAGTCCCTCATAGTTTTCAGAGTCTGTAGTCAAATCCAGCTCGTCTGTAAATTAAGGGATTCAGCCATACGGGTTTTCCATGGGAGCGATAGCTGTGGTGATAAGGCGGTTAATAAGAGAACGCAGGCAGGGAACACAACAACATCCACACAAGGTCAGGATTGCAGCCAAAACAGCTACAGAAATCAGGATAGATGGAACCAATGTCTTATACTTCCCAAACACATTCATCCATCCGTCCCACATCGCGGT
>NC_042303.1:506740-646740 GCF_901000725.2 Takifugu rubripes | reverse complement strand
TGTGCCCTGGGACCACACCGTTGCCTTCGGCTTGTCCCCGCTGTTGCCCCCTTCAGCCATCACCCGCCGCTCAGGACAGACGGAGTCAATCTTGGAAGATGGAGTAGGAGCATCTCCACCAGCACCAGGGGGCAAAGTTTGAGTGCCAACATGGTGACGCTCAGGTCTCGGGGGGCCCAGGTCTTCAGGTGCGTTATAGAAACAAATTGGGACAGAGGGACCATCGCCCTCATCACGGCTTGGGATTTTCCTTACGCGGGAATTCACAGGAAGCCACGGACACTGGAGCTCCGCATTGTCCTGCCAGTCAAACTGGGATTTGGTGAATCCATGGTGAGTTTGTTGACCGATGTGTGGCGAGGATCCCGTGGTCAGACGCACGTTGACCTCGCTCAATAGAGACAGTTCAGGAGGTGGTGGTAATATACCAGTTTCTGGTTCAGGAAGTGGTGGTAATAAACCAGTGTCTGGTTCAAGAGGTGGTGGTAATAAACCAGTGTCTGGTTCAGGAGGTGGTGGTAATATACCAGTTTCTGGTTCAGGAAGTGGTGGTAATAAACCAGTGTCTGGTTCAAGAGGTGGTGGTAATATACCAGTTTCTGGTTCAGGAAGTGGTGGTAATAAACCAGTGTCTGGTTCAAGAGGTGGTGGTAATAAACCAGTGTCTGGTTCAGGAGGTGGTGGTAATATACCAGTTTCTGGTTCAGGAAGTGGTGGTAATAAACCAGTGTCTGGTTCAAGAGGTGGTGGTAATAAACTGGTTTCTGTTTCAGGAGGTGGTGGTAATAAACTGGTTTCTGGTTCAGGAGGTGGTGGTAATAAACCAGTTTCTGGTTCAGGAGGAGGTGTTAATAAACCAGTTTCTGGTTCAGGAGGAGGTGTTAATAAACCAGTTTCTGGTTCAGGAGGAGGTGGTAATAAACTGTTTTTCAGAACCGTGGATGGACCAGGCTCATCTGTTGCACACTGGACCGGTTTGGACGGCTTTGACCCATCGAGAGTGTTTTCCTCTCCACCTGTGCTCAGTCTGGGCAGCGCCACACGGGGATGTGATTCCAGGGGTTCCTCACATGTGCCACTGCCGTCTCCTTTAACCTCCTCATCCAAGCATGCATGCTGGGTTCCTGCGGAGGTGTGCTGCCTCAGCTCCACCGTCTTCCTGCTCCGTCTAACGTAGGGTGGGAGTTCTGACAGACTGCTGTCGCTGTCGCTCCACTCGTCAGAAGAAGTGCTACAGGAACAGCCCATCTTCTGCAGCCTGAAGCAGAAACAACAAAAAGCCGCTGCCATGACCACACACACTCTAACAGTCATGAACAGATCCGTTCACTGCTCCAGCCTCATGGAGAAAGAGGAAAGTTCTGCCTCGCCCCCTCCCCAGCCCAGACTAGCACAGGTGAGGGGCTCACGCCCCCGCCAGTCATCAGGGCGTGAGCAAGGCCCAGTTAGGCGACAGTTTGAGAGGGGCCGGCACATGCTACACAAGCCCCGCCCCCACCTGCTTCGCTGTGACTTGCATCAAACCAGCCTCACCCTCATGTGCACGAGCCCCGCGCACGAGTCTGCACTGACACGAAGAAGCGCCACCACATTAGCAGAATTGGATTCATATTGAAAACATTTAGACTTTGGTAGAGCTGCCAGCAGAGCTCAACTTGATCCCAACCATCAACTCCCAGTTACTGACCTTTGGACCTTTAACGCGTGTGCACGTCAGTATGGAGATTGTCTCTCTTGGAGGGTGATGCTCGGTGGAAGGATCGAAGAATGAGGCGGCAGATCTGATGGTGGTTTCAGCTCAACCTTTAACGGGTAATGTCTGTAGGTGCAGCAGCAACACTTTAATATGAAGATTTTTTACTTTGAATCAAAGCTTACAACCCAAAATGGCCTTTGATCTGTGATGACCTCACAAAAATAATCTCATGCGAAGTATTTAAAGCTGCTGTGCATCAAAGCCACAAACGTAAATGTGTGAGTGGGTTAAATCGCTGCATATATGACGTACTGTAACATTTGTTCTGAAAATAATTTAATAATGCAATTTTACCCCATCGTGTCCCAAATTATTACCCAAATATTTTGCTATGATTCTTCCACGATGGTGATGCAACCGTTAAGCATTAAACTGAATGTTAAACATCTTGACAGCTCATTCCAGTCCAACATTGGAGCCCTTCTTTGAGAGCAGCTTCACAATGCTCGGATCCAATAAACTGGTGTTTCTGGACAGTTTGATCAATTTCTTGGCAGGATGTCAGAATATCCTCCCAGTTTTGAGACCAGTCTCAATCATCCAGGTCAGAGTTATCCTAATAAGAGCTCTGTGTCCACTGGACGCGTCACGTGCACCACCGAGACAATAGAGACCTCATAACGATCCCTTTTGCTTTGTTTTATGTGTGGAGGGCTACATTTCCACTGTTTGTCATGTCAGTGGAAATTCACTGTTGAATGAGAGTCAGTTGGTGGAAATGATGTGTATAAAGTTTAAATACACTAAAAATTGATTGATAAGAACATTTTGTAATAAGAAAATCATTTTTATATATTTTAGATTTTTGAGGACCTATATTGTGGTTGCAAGAACATTGGCTATTTTGTTGACATTAATGTTGGCCTCTGTGGATTGTGCGTCCACTAAAACTGTCCGTGTTTCTGAGGAGGAACCAGGAGCAGCTGGGTGGAAGCTATGAAGCTTTAGGTCCACATAGACCACCTGGCAGGACCATCGTTCCTGTCTAGGAACCTTGTTGAACTGCTGGTTATCCTCAAACAGTGGAGAAAGGGATTGTTTGCATTTCCTGTCTCACTGAAGGGATCAATCAGGCCCCCAATGCTCAAGCTAAGAGACGGTTGTTGCTGCTGCTGCTGCAGAGCAACATCAGGCACCTCGGTGCCCAACACTCCACACACCAAACTTAAAAAATACAACACTGCAACCATGTTAACAATTTTACTTCACTTTTACAAATTAAAATTCTGTTAAATCAAATGCCAACATAAACACAAATAAGAACATAAAGCAATGACTGCTGCCATTCCTTTTTACTGACACACATCCACTTATGTGATTTGGCTGAAGCCAACATCTTTTTCTGTTTCTCTTATGAGAAGTATATTCATACTCTTCTACCAACGTCAGGCAGGAGCCCTTCACTCACCTGTTCATTATCCAGGAGGTCTCCCATCTTCTCACCAAGAGCTCCCTTCTTAGACCGCTACAGTTTCAGCAGGCCAGGCACTAATTTGTCAGGGGATGCATTAAAAGTCCCCAGGAGGTCTTTGCTCGTGATCCGATGGAATTCTTCAGATATCTAAACAAGACCATCAACAAGATATTGCCATTTATTCAGCACAGAACATTCCTGGGTAGCCATCTTGTGCAGTCTGCCCCATGTTCAACGCCTGACCATGTGATCAACAGCAAAACCTACTTCAAAAAGCTCTTGTGAATCCGTCTTTTGCACAGGAATGGAAATACCCTCCACAAAAAGCAGAATCAATATGCAAAAGCATGTTATCATGTTCCAGTGTTGCACCCAAATCTGTGACCAATCAGATTCTGTGACCTGCCTTAGTATCTTTCCCTAACCATCTCAGTCTACAGAAGCCCTAAGTCAAAATTATGAGAAAGTCCAAATTTGGTCGTTTTTCTCCAGGTGAAACTACTACCATTTTGACACCCATTACAGTTGCAGTAAGTGATGCACTCCTTGGGAGGACAGAACATAACAAAAACACTGGCATTGCACATTTCTGGAGTGGGTGTGGGGGGTGCAGTGTGTTGGAGGGGCCTTGAGTGGAGTGGTAGTGCAAGGTAGAATAAAGTTTGCCAATACAGCAAATACTGCACTTCTTCAATGATAGTCAATCTAGTATAATAACTTGTGCCTAGGACAGCCTCACCTCCTCAGAGGAAAACAGTGCAGGCCACCTCTCCTGGACCTCAGACACCATAGGTTGACACTCCACCACCTCTCTCCGCCTGAGGGAAAAGGTCAGCGCCATCTTCTGCTGGATGACTGTCACGTTCTTTTGTTTCCTCTTCATTTCATCGACCAGAGCAATAACTATGAAAAAATTAACACTATCTGTAATGTGACATCAACAACACACAATTATTCCTCAAATATTCTGTCTCCTTCCCCATTATGTAAAAAGCTCTGAAAATGTAGCAAACGTATAACAGAGCATGAAGCACAACTTTAATTTGTAACAGCTAACTTACACTAATTAAGGACATTAGACAGTGTCACACCAGCTGTCAAGTTAGCTTTATACATTACTGGAAAGTAACAGTGCTTCTCAATTATTTTCTGTTACTTATTTTCTGCCCCCCCCGAGGAAGAAGAAAACGTTTTGCGTGACTATAATTAGTATCATTTGTCTATTTAATTGTTATAAGTACACCTCTGCATAATACTGGGCTAGAGAGCAATTGTTTTCAAGGAAGTGGTTATTGCCATTTTCAGAAAGAACGATTTCCAGGGGTAAATTATTTTTCCTTACTTCTCTTTGGCCACTTTTGAATTCCTTGATGAACTTGATCGCCACAGTCGCTTTTGTATTTGTGTTTTGGCACCTGGCTACTTCCCCAAATGCTCCTTCACCTATAATCTCCTGCACAACAAACCCAGACTTCCTGCTGTGTAGAACATCACCAGCACTTACTGTAAAGAGACAATCACCATGGAGGGAAACCATTTAGTCAACATGAAAACCTCAAACACACAACTGAAGCATTATCCGTGTCCTTGTAATAACGGCAAGATGGAGCCGTCCAATCCTGGGATCTATATACTGATAGCTTATTTACAAATAGCATACAAGTGCTGGAATTGGGACCTGATCTACGATGCCAATCAAACCTACAAACCTGGCACCTGGTTGCAGCAATCGACAGCAGGTGTGTCAGGATCGGAACTTTTGATACATACGTCTCTGGCCCAAATTTCTCGGGGGTGCAGAGGAAAGTGCTCCGCAACAGAGAAGTAGGGGATCCCTGAAATTACAAAAGGTCAAAGATCAGAAAGGTGCAATAGAATTGTGTGTATGAAGACAAAAGACAAGAAGTGCTTTAAAACAGCAATGTAAAATATTCTCACCCATCCGTGCTGAGACACGATGGTCGTCCTGTTGGAGCAGGTTCTGCAGGGTGGCGTCAGCACTCAGGCCCGGAGAGAAGCCGATGACAAACCCCTGGACACCACCACCAATCAATGATTGGAGACAGCTGGACCTCGGACAATGTGTTGAACCATGAATAAAGCTACAGAGATACCAACCCTGCTCCAGCCGCTGACCAGCCACGTCAACAGGAGCTGCAAATCTGCACAAAGCAAATGTGTCAGCATAGAATGAATGTTCAAACAGTAACAGGTCCCAGACTTTACTGGCCTTTATTCCAGTTTACTTACCAACAAGAGCTGCAAAATCTCTGAAATCGTTTTGTATCTGCAGAGAAGCGCATTTTAACGGCATTCACAAACTTGTCAGCACTCAAAGTGTGCATAAACCAATCACATAAATGGAAGCATATGCAGAGATATCGACAGATGAATTACAGAAATGGGATCGATTTTCGAATGAGCCAATATTAGCCGCCACATGCCAATACCGATTATTAGCATTAGCCATTTGGAGTCCCATGCAGATCTTAATGCCGACAATGGTTTAGGTTACTTTGCCTCCGCAATTAACAACTTAACCAGCACAATGGTAAAAACGTTAAAATAAAACGCTATTGATGTCAGACGGCGTTAATATCAATCACGGCAGAATGACCAGATATTAGCAACGTGGACCACGAGAGCGATGTAATGGAAACAACACAGAAGCGGTCAATTCTTTACACTGAGACACGGAATGATGTGATTGTGAAGCTTTAGCTTGAATTAGTTCATTTAGCAGCTGTGAAAGTCATTGAAACGAGCAGAGCGATGTAGAAGATTTGTGCTTACGTGAAGCGCCAAATGGAGTGAAGCGCGAGGCTGAGACTGGATCAATTGAAATGGCGGTGGGTTCACGTACAATGGGAAATTCGAAAGCTGCCATTTGAAATCGTGTTATTTTCCCGCTGAATGTGACGCACACAGGCAGCCCCTCCCACACCCACTGGCTGGAGCTGCCCCACCCCTCCCCCCACACAGATTCGCGATCAGAACCACCCGTTTTGGACCGCTTAACGCCGTCCAATTCTATGGAATCTGGGCACGTTAGAACCACAAGACTTTGAAATATAACCGTGTCGAGCTTCATAACTTTAGCTTACCCGGTGACGGAGAAACAACGAGTTAAACACGAAGCTTTTGTCAGTTCGGAGCCGTTTTCCCGCTCTGTTCTGCATTGAGTTAATCGGAGATTTGAGCGGACCAGTCGGCGCTTTAGCTCGTTTTACGGGGCGCTGGTTAATTTAACGTCCTCACACCGACGATAGCGAATTAGTTGAGGATTAGATTTACAAAATGATGTTTTTGTTTGTTTTTAATCAATCTATGAGCTTTTTTGTGCTGGATTCCACCTTTCCACCCAGTGAATCAACACACTATCACAATCCATATCTTCTTTAATAATACAAACCATAATTCAAGCACAGACAGCACACCCACAAGTCCTTAGACTCACACACTATTCAACACAGTTGACTTCCATGCAGCTACAGAATACACTCTTTATATGCCTGCAGACTTTGGCAAACCATTTAGAGACTTTAACCCTAAACACGCCTTTCTTTTTAGAAGGTGATTTGCTGCTGTTTTCAGAAGTGGTGGCATCAGAGTAGTCACTACTGGAGACACCCTCTGATGAATAGCTGTCAGCTTCAGAGGATGCACCATCAGAAGTTCCATTACTGGAGACTGTTTCTTCCTCACATAGTGAGGTAGCATTGTCTACTTGGGTATCTACACAAGGAGTATCACTAGTAGAATCTTCAGAGGACTCTTGTTGCGAGGACTCTATGTCTAAGCAGTATTCATGTCAAAGAAGGGTCAACTGACTTGCTTATGTGTATTCCTACTAAAGATTATATACTATCCCTAACTTCTGAACTAACTGTAACATAAAACAAAAACATATAGTATAACACATGCTAATAAGATAAAAGATGCTAACAAGATAAACTAATTCTCTTCAGTATTTACTGTCTCTGTGACATGGAGCATTGGAATATTTCAGCTGCAGCCAGCAAAAACCCATCAGAATGACGGCTATCGGTGGGAACCGCAGCTCATTTGACTTTAGTCAGTCTGTTAAATGTTATAGGATTTATTGCAATCTAATAAAAACTATGAATAAATGTGGGAAATAGGAAATAAAAAGAAGCAAAATGACCAAATAAATCTCCCATGAATACAGTAAATTTAAAGATGAGAACCTGCTGCACTGTGCCGTGCCCCTTCCCTATTGAGAAAAGCCCAAGTGTGTCCTTCAGTCACCTCAGACATTCAGCCAGCTTTTAATACCTTTGTTCAAGCCCAGAACGCCCTGGATTATTCCCACTGAAGATGGAAAAGCAGGTGGAAAACATGAGTTATTGTTAACTGTACTGGTGTATGACTATAGCGCATTACTGGACCACTATAAACTTGTTGTTTGTGATTTTTCTTTCTTTGTGGAGATTAACACGTTAAAAATAAATTGCACTGGTTCAGCAGTTGATCTTGTTTTCTTATTTGACCTATACGATACCATTTCACAAAGCTAAATATACATTTTTACAGAATAGTTTTATCCTTCCGATTACCAGCACCAGCTATTCAAAATATATAATGTAGTGCGTTTTAAAATGAATTGAATGATGTCTGACTATTCTCTCCTCTACCTGTCCTCCCCCTTCTCCTCCTCTCTCCCTACCCACCCCCCCCCCCCCCCCCCCCCCATCAGCAGGAGGGTCCCCCCCCATATGAGCCTGGTCCTGCTCAAGGTTTCTTCCTGTTAAAGGGGAGATTTTCCTGTTGATTGTTAGGGATCAGGCCCTGGGATTCTGCATAGCACCAAGTTTGACTACAACAGACATTACAAATAAAGATGATTTGATTTGATTTGAAAATAAAAGAACTGCGCCTGAAAATGAAGCAGAAGCAATAAAAACCCAACACCAGCGAAGCTTTTGAAGAATCTCAGATATTGATGAAAAATTCTGGAAATCATGATGGAGAGATATTTTTCTCACGGCTCAAATTCCACAGCTATTAAGTGATTAAATGGATTTAATGGTGATATTCTGGAGTCCACAATTTCAGGTGAAGTTACACTGGGGAACAATTTGAAAATATCCTGTTGAAATTATTCTAAATTATTCTGATTAAAAATAAAATTGGCACGCTGATTCCAAAATTACAGTCATTTTCCCCCCAGCCCGTCAAGTTTTGAAAGCTTCTCCTCCAGATCAGCAAAGTTCCCCTAATGAGCTGGAGTCAGACTGGCCAGCTGATGACAACTGGATCAGCTCCGTTGGTGCCGTCACCATTAAGAGGTGTGTGCAGCCCCCAAAAGGTCAGTACTGTCAATATCCTCTAGGGGGCACTTTGAACCAGAGGGGATCCTATAGATCAAAAAGTTGACCCAGTTTGATTCCGCACCCAAAAACGAACATCTGTCAGACGAACTCCAGTTGTTTCCCAGTATTTCAGTTAAAACGTGGACCAAATTGTTCTGAAGAGAGGCGCTTGTGCTGGATATGACGCGATCCAACCACGAACACGTGACGTGTAGAGGAAGAAGAAGCGAAAGTGAAAGTTCTCAACTTCGGGCTCCATCTTGAGTGACCGAGCCCTGATGGAAAACCTCTAATATTCAGGTAGCATTTGGTTCTTTCACTGCTGTCGTCTCGAATCAATGTTCCGCTGCGAGATGCGGCTTAATAACCTGCGTGTGCGCAATGAGCGTGCGCGTGTTTCGGACGCACATTGCGGCTGGTCGACGGGAATGTTGTGACGGATGATCAAACTTTGTACCGTGTTTCCTCTAACTGCGTTTTCCGCTAACCCTGAGCCAACATTTTAGAGGTTGAGGAAGCACATTTTAATACTCACAATAAGTCGACAATATTATTTGCAGTTAGTGGAAAAATCCACGGAAAGAGGGACACAAACGCGGAAGTTTTAGCCTCCTCTCTTTGTCCCTCCACCAGGGGGACAATCAATCCTTTATTTAAAAAAGGAGAGTATGTAAAGAGGGAGAGATCAAGGCATTCCATTTTATTGTTTTAACAACTGGGTCTTTGTGGAATATGAATTTGTTATTATGGATTTATGAAATGTGTTCTGTTTTGAATGAAGCAGTCAAGAAAACGAAAGGAAACCTAAACCCATGGTGTTTTGATATTTTTGGTCCTGTACATGTGGTCAGATAAGATTAGTCTGAGCAGAATTGGGTGTTTTTTGCCCTTTGCTGTGTGTCATCTATTCTATTCAGCATGTTGGGTTGCTTGACTTCTGTTGGGTCGTGGCAACTTGATGCATCACTTCTGAGATATTGACACACCTTTTTCCTGAGGCTGGCTCCAATGCTGCCAACACACCTGGCCATGGATATGGTGGGACTTCTGTGATGAGTGGGGTCAGAGGTGGTGGACAAGCTCTGCTCCAAAACAAGCTTGCTAGATATGTTTGGGATCTCCTCCGCCACAACCACCAGCTGCAACTAGTAGCTGTGCACGCCATGCAGAGTTTTGACCTCTAGGTCAGGCTACAAATGTTTTTTCCAGCACCATCATGTGTTGGTGAGAAACATGATGCGCCTGATCAAAAAAAGCTGCTTGTAATCTGACAGACGAGCCATGATGAGATGTCAAGGTGCGTTGTTGAAAATGAAGATCCTCTTCTTGGAATCCTGTCTGAGATGACAGAAGATGATGCTGCATTTGACCCACTTTGATGATGTGATGACGTATTTCTGTTTAGTTTTGAATGCATTCTCATCTTATTTGTTGAATTTAATGTTGAGAACTGACATCTTGAAAGAATTTAGGTTTTCTTGTAAACCATAACCAGATAAAAAATGATTTAATTTGTATTTGTGCGCGTCCGTCTGATGCCACCGCACCTTCTGAAACACCCAGGAGAAACATTTTTTCCACCACTATTTTATGTTTAACATGGTGTAAACTTTTAAGATGTCCCAAAACTTTTTTCCAATATATATGTGGCCTGTATGATGTACAGGGTGACATCATATAATAGATTTTGATGTGAATGAGCCGACAATACGTCATTGGACAGACCTCTGCTTGTCTTCATGCTGAGAATCATGTTCTTTAATCTTCTTTTCTGTGTCAGCAGACTGTTCCTGCTTCACCGTTTAGACTCACATTTAAAAATGAGCGAATGTGTGATGGAAGAGGAAGAGAGAGCAGAGTCCACAGTGCCCAGCTGTGTGTCCATGAAGAGCGACATGTCCAAAGGGCACCCTGAAAACTTCGGTATTGGACCTCAAGGCTCACCTTTAAAGTAAGGTTTTCTGAACCACATAACTCTGCCTTAGAACATTTCACAACCATACAAAACATCATTTTGTAGGTATTAGCCTCCACTATCGTGAAAAATGAAATTCATCAGGTCCTTAAAATGAAACGGTGCACAGTCCTTTCACCATGTTGGCCTGTGGAAAACCAGTGTTGTCGGCCCGATGGACCAGCGTCCCCGTCATTACCGGACCACCGTTGGCCACCAGTTGGGTTTTGGGATCAAAGTGGGGGCGTTTCCTGTATCCGGTTCTCCTCACGGATCCATGACTACAACATGTTGCTGCAAGTGCAGAGACGTTTGCTCTGGAAAGAACTTTAGAGCACATTCAGTGCTGCAGGATGAGGGGCTGGAAAAGGTGCCAGTTCTTTTCTCACTGCAGGGAACAGTTAAAAAAAGCAGCTTAAACTCTGAAAACATGAAAATGATACAGAGACATCATTGATTTATTGATTCAGTTGTTATCCAGAATGGATTAGAAATGTTCCTGTTTGATAAAAATGCAGTGAATTGGGATTATTGAACTCCAACCTCTCCAGATTATTTACCTTCATCACAGTCTCATCACTATTTCTGATGTTTCCTCAGGATGGACGAGGACAGAGCAGAGTCCACAGTGCCCAGCTGTGTGTCCCTGAAGAGTGACCGGTCCAAAGGTGTTATCGTAAACTTCAGAAGTTCAGAGGAAATGTAAGAAAACTAAAGCGTGATGATGTGTTTGTGTGGCAGCTGTTAGTCACATTAACAGCAGCAGGTTGTGAGTTTATTATTGGAGATGTTTAACACTTAAACCTCAGACAGTCATATAGTTACAGACTTAATGTGAATATTGTTGATTAGAAACAAGAATCAGGTTTAAACTGAAAGATGAATTCAGACATAAATGCTGGAACAATATTGAGTCTTGATCAGGTTCTTTCATCCTATAAATCAAAGGACTAATAGAGATGTGTTTCATAGTGAGAGGGGGGAGCACATCCTATCAAACTGGGACCAGTCAGCTCCACCAGGAGAGTCCTCTTGTTCACAATCTGGAAGCAGATCTGGAGATGCTGAAATGAAGCCCAAACAAAGTAAAACTGTTCAATATGAGATTTAATTTGTGATGTCATGAATTTGTAATTGTGTTGATGATTTATTATAGATGGAAATCATTGGTTTACTTATGTTCAGGAAGTGATCTGCAGGAGGTGATAGAAGGTCATAAGATGAGTCTGAAGAGAAGATGTGAACATGTGACTGAAGGAACTAATGAAGCAGGAAGTGGAACCCTGCTGAACACGATCTACACTGAGCTCTACATCACTGAGGGACAAAGTGAGGAGGTGGACACACAACATGAGGTGAGACAGCTTGAGAGAACCTCCAAGAAGAACATCCAGGACACTCCAATCAAGTGCCAGGACATCTTCAAAGTCTTATCTGAGCAACAGAGACACATCAGAGTGGTTCTGACCATCGGTGTCGCCGGCGTTGGAAAAACCTTCTCAGTGCAGAAGTTCAGTCTGGACTGGGCAGAAGGTTTGGAGAACCAAGACATCAGTCTGGTGCTTCCGCTCTCTTGCAGGGAGCTGAACTTGATCAGAGATGAGCAGCACAGTCTTCTCTCACTGCTTCATGTTTTCCATCCAACATTACAGAAGATCAGAGCAGAAGATCTGACTGTCTGGAAACTTCTGTTCATCTTTGATGGCCTGGATGAAAGCAGATTTTCACTGGGTTTCAACAAGCATCAGCTCATCTCTGATGTCACACAAGTATCGTCCGTTGGCGTGCTCCTGGTGAACCTCATCCAGGGGAACCTGCTTCCCTCAGCTCTCATCTGGATCACCTCCAGACCTGCAGCAGCCTATCAGATTCCTCCCTGGTGTGTCGACAGGATCACAGAAGTACGAGGCTTCACTGACTCCCAGAAGGAGGAGTACTTCAGGAGGAGGTTCAGTGATGAAGATCTGTCCAAGAGAATCATCTCACACATCAAGGCCTCCAGGAGCCTCCACATCATGTGTCTGATCCCAGTTTTCTGCTGGATCACTGCTATAGTTCTGGAGGACATGATGACCAGAGACCAGAGAGGAGAGCTGCCCCAAACCCTGACTGACCTCTACTCACACTTCCTGAGGGTTCAGATAAAGAGGAAGAAGCAGAAGTATGGAGGAAAGCAGAGACCAGAGGAACTGACTGAGGCTGATAAAGAACTCCTTCTGAAGTTGGGTCGGCTGGCGTTTGAACATCTGGAGAAAGGAAACATCATGTTCTACTCAGAAGACCTGGAGCGATGTGGACTGGACGTCTCCGAGGTGTCGGTGTACTCAGGAGTTTGTACAGAGATCTTCAAGAGAGAGAGTGTGATCTTCCAGAAATCAGTCTACTGCTTTGTTCATCTGAGCGTTCAGGAGTTTCTGGCTGCCGTCTACATGTTCCACCGTTACACCAGGAAAGACACAGTGGTTATAAATCAGTTCCTAAAATATTCTAAACCAATCACATCTCTTGATGACTTCCTCAGGAGAGCACTAATGAAATCTCTCAAAAGTGAAAATGGCCACCTGGACTTGTTTGTTCGCTTCCTTCATGGTCTCTCTCTGGAGTCCAATCAGAGGATCTTGGGTGGACTGTTGGATCAGATGGAGAACCACCCAGAAACCATCCAGAAGGTCCTCAACAACCTGAAGAAGGTGAACAGTGATGAAATCTCCCCAGACAGAAGCATCAACATCTTCCTCTGTCTGATGGAGATGAAGGATCAGTCAGTCCATCAGGAGATCCAAGAGTTCCTGAAGTCAGAGAAGAAATCAGAGAGGGAACTGTCAGAGATCCACTGTTCAGCTCTGGCCTACCTGCTGCAGATGTCAGAGGAGGTTCTGGATGAGCTGAACCTGCAGCAGTACAACACCTCAGAGGAGGGACGATGTCGCCTGATTCCAGCTGTGAGGAACTGCAGGAAGGCCGTGTAAGTAAAGATTTTTGGGGCCAGACATCGGCGTTTAAATCAAGCGAGTGGATCATGTCAGGTAGCAATACCCCCTCCAGTGGTCATTCCTTCAATTCTTTATCTCCATTGCAGCGTCCATAAATTAAAAACAACAACAATTCATCCAGAAATGTTCAACACTGGCTGGATATAAGTTCAAAGGTCAATCCAGACAAACCAACATAAGGCAGGAATAATAGGAGCCACAAGTTAACTGACTATCATGAAATGACTGTCATGTCATTAAATAACTTTTGTTTGTTTGTATACATCGTATTCAAACAACAGAAAAACACATTTTAACTAATGACACGTGACTATTTTGCTTCATTTGTTCAACGTAAAAACAGCCGGCCTCGTTGGTTTAAATGGGTGTTTTAGGTCTTTGTGGCGGTTCCGTTTGGAGCCTTTATGTGACCCACAAAGTTGTTTGAGCCTTTCCACACCCGTTAGGTGGCAACTTCATCACTAGCACCAAAAGGTGCAGTGAAAATGATTTGAAGGGAAACAGGCAGATAGAACAGAAGCTGAGGGCAATCGATGCAACCAGAGACTCTGATGTCATCGATCGGATCGCTGAATTAAGACTTGACGCACCATCGTACAAATTGGATGAAATGCAAAATATCCAAAGAGCCGATAGACAGATAAAAAGATGCACGCTTCTTTAAACCATTTGCTGTAATCATTTTAAATATTGAGTAATTATGAGCTGTTCTAAAATAAGACAAATGTTGAGAATAATTCAGTTGCATTTCAGATCTGATGGTCGTTCAAACTGTTGCTCTACGGTGTTGAATTTAGCTTTTCCAGGAAATGAGCTACATTTGTGTTGAGGTAGATTCTCAGATGAGTTGATGAGAAATCCCAAAGTTTGACTCACTATTTTTGTTTCATACACAACAGACTGTCTGGTAGTTTTCTTTCAAAGAGTGATTGTGAAGTTGTGGCCTCAGCAATGACGTCAAACCCTTCTCATCTACGGGAGCTGAGCTTAAGCTGGAACCAAATCCTGACAGATGCCGACTTAAAGTTACTGTCTTGTGCAATGATGCATCCAAACTGCAGACTGGAGACGCTCAGGTCAGGAGGCCTCTGTTGGTCTTTTCTAAATTTCTTTACATTTTCTGCTTTTCTCTTCATTTTCAGATTTAGAAATGTGTTTTTATTTGACCCATTTATTCCTTTTCCAGGCTGGGGTTCTGCAGTTTATCAGAGATCAGCTGTGACTCTCTGGCCTCGGCGCTGAGGTCCAATCCCTCCCATCTGAGGGTTCTGGAGCTGCGTGGGAACCAGCTGAAGGATCCAGCAGTGCAGCTGCTCTGTGGTTTTCTCCAGGATCCTCTCTGTGAGCTGGAGACTCTCAGGTCAGTCAGAGATGATCCAGTATTTTCCCAGGTGTAACTAGTTAGACAATAACTGTTTCCATGTTTGATCTTTGTTATAAACGTAGTGTTACAGTTCTCAGAAAAAAGACCACACAGGACAGATTTGCAGTATTAAATTGGTTGTGGAAATCTGTCCCATGTGAGGATGGTCATCAATGACTAGAAAGGAAGTATCAGTTGTAGATTTGTCTTGTTTTATTTTAGGCTGGCCACAAAACCGCCCAAACATTCAGACCAATCAAAAATGGTTCTTCCTGTCTTTTAAAGATCAGAAGGAAAACTAGAAACCCCAAAAAGAAAGCTGCTGCAGTGTGCCATGCCCCTTCTCTCCTGAGAAAAGCCATCCCAAAAAAGAGAAAAGCCCAAGTGTGAAGTGAGCACCCTGTTAAACCTTGGTACCGAAAGCCTGCAGTCATTCTCATCTGAGGTGGCTTCATTCCAGCCAGAAGCCCAAACCTGCCTCCCTCTTAAAGGGGCAGCAGGTCAGTCCAACCACAGAAACCTTCATGAAGATCTGAAGCTTTCAGCATCCACAATTGTTGCACCTCACTTCCATTGGAGTCCAAATCAGAAGTCAACAAGTTGATTCTACACCGATTCTACACAATGCAACCATTTTAAAAAGGTTTCCATCCATAAGTTTTCACACATTTTTAGATAAATCTGTTTGTTCATCGCCTCCTTCTTTTGTAATGGTCATTAAAGAAAATGACCTTATTTGAGTTTTTCTCCTCACAAATATGACTTTCTATGAACCATGCAATAAATGCAGCTTGCAATCTAAGACAATATGGAAGTATGTGTATATAATAGTAGTGGAAGGAGCTCATAAAATAATACATTTGTTCTTCTCATCGAATCTTTCTATGTTATTAAAGAAAAACCTGCTCTTAGTCAACAACATCTAAGACATCAGCCAAAAATCCTAATTTTCTATAATATAATATAAAACAGTAGAGAAGACTCTTTCTGCAGAGACCCTGGTGGCAGGAATGCAGAAGTATCACCTGCTCAACTTGGAAGGTGGAGCAGAAACCACCAGCTGAGAAGGTCCTCAGCGAGAGGAAGTGGTGGAGAACCATGAAACTTGCTAAGCTCCACCTCAGCTCCAGAGACGGGCTGAGCTGGAGCTGTGGCACCAGGTATCGCCCAGAAGAGCCTCCGACAAACAAGCTCTTCTCTTGGGAGGAGAGGGCTTTGAATCTCAGCTCAGTGTGCTTGTCTCTAGTAGGTGGCAGCTGCACCTTTTCCTGAGCTCCTTGTTGATGCCCTGAGGGGAATTGATGCTCCTGCAATGTTCTCTGGCAGCATTGAGCTTGCAGTGGGGCAATCAAACACACTGTGGGGGGGCTCTCTTTCCTTCTCTCATCTGGAGAACAAGTGACACCAGCTGCCAATCATTGTTGGAGAAATGTGCAGTCAGGGGAACGATGCGTCCAGACTATAGCCACCCTTCCAGCATCCAGCAGTGTCTAAAACCTTTGATTTGGTTTCACCAGAGAGTGTAGGGATTGCAGGGTCGCTGCAGCATCGCCCACAAGCTGTCAGGAGTGGGTCGCTTTGTCCCAACTCCTGACAAGAGTTGAGCTATTGAGAAATGTGGTCTCACAAACTTGGAAGGGATTTTGACCCACACACACTTTACATACGCTGTAGATCTTGTCCAACCGCCCTGAAAGAACCCAAAATAGGAACATACGGCAGATAAGCCGGTGCAGGACCAGAGGTTTGTTGCTTGTAAGCTGTGTTTTGCTCTGGTACATGTTGATTTTTATTTGTCTTCTCTCAAAATAATTGTTATTTTAGACTAAGTGGCTGCAGTTTATCAGAGACCAGCTGTGATTCTGTGGCCTCAGCTCTGAAGTCCAACCACTCCCATCTGAGGGTTCTGGACCTGAGCTTCAACACGTTGCAGGATTCAGGAGTGAAGCGGCTCTGTTCTGGACTGGAGAGTCCAAACTGTAAACTGGAGAGGCTCAGGTCAGTCTTCATTTTTCTACCTATATACCAGCTGCTAAGATGGTGAAGTGAGGCTGTTCTCAACACTGCTGTGATGCACCACATTAAAAAAATTCATTGTAATATCGTGAATTCAGGTCTGACCCAACTAAGAACTAACGTAGGTTTAGTACTGACGCAGATAACATGCAGACCTGCACCGTTTAACCTCATCCTGCATTTTTCAGATTAGAATACTGCAGCTTATCAGAGATCAGCTGTGACTCTCTGGCCTCGGCGCTGAGGTCCAATCCCTCCCATCTCAGAGAACTGAACCTGAGTGAGAACCAGCTGCAGGATTCAGGGGTGAAGCTGCTCTGTGGTTTTCTCCACTTTCCAAACTGCCGACTGGAAACTCTGAGGTAAACACCATTCTCAAAAAGGTCCATTATTCCATCCGAGGGTCCTCACACTTTCTGAGTGTGTGTGTTGTGCCCAGTTCCTTCAGGAGGGAGGGCCACACGGGGACCACTTATTCATGATAAATTGATTTAAGGACAATGAAAAAGCCGACAGATGGTAACCAAAATTACACAAAACTAGGTGAGGGTGCCTGGTAGACACCAGCCAACGAGGAGGGAGATGGTGAGGGAGACAGGAAGTCATCTAAGACAGGTTGTGCCTTTAAAGATGAGCCACAGGTGAGATGGATCTCCATGATGAGATGGGAGGGAAAGAGGTGGGAGAACCTGGGAAGAGTGAGGGCCAGAACAATATATATTCTCCTTTGGAACAGTGCAAACCTGAGAGGTTGGAATTGTGGTAATTACATATTACTATCATTTTTTAACCTTAACTAAATTAAATATTTACAGATCATGCCTCTGATTAACCTTTCAGATGAATACTGGTTTCACTTATAACCTTATAAAAGTTTCCCTTCTTTATTTAGATTAATGAGCTGCAGTTTATCAGAGATCAGCTGTGGCTCTCTGGCCTCGGCGCTGAGGTCCAATCCCTCCCGTCTCAGAGAACTGGACCTGAGTGGGAACCAGCTGCAGGATTCAGGAGTGAAGCTGCTGTCTGATCTCGTAGAGAATCCACACTATGGGCTGGAGACATTGAGTCATGGCTGGTTGTAGCCAGTCAACTCCCGCTCATCTGCTGCATCACTCACTGACCACTGGTGAAGAGCATCTGTGGAAACATCTGCCGTCTACTCCCTCCATAGATGAAAAATTCAGTTTTTACAAAGCGCTGGTGGACTTTCAGGAGATCAGTCGATGGTCGACAAAGCAGAAGCAGCTTCGCCTTGAAGTTAAATTAGTTCCTGGTATCACACAATGTTTCTTTATAAAGTTCTAAATGGCTCCTCGGCCACTCTTATAAGCATGGAAACATTCTCTTAATTGTCTCTTCAAATGTCTGTATTATACGTTACTATTTTACATCATGCCTTCAGAATCTTTAGGGTTTAGTATTTACTGTCTCTGTGACATGGAGCATTGGAATATTTCAGCTGCAGCCAGCAAAAACCCATCAGAATGACGGCTATCGGTGGGAACCGCAGCTCATTTGACTTTAGTCAGTCTGTTCAATGTTATAGGATTTATTGCAATTTAATAAAAACTATGAATAAATGTGGGAAATAGGAAATAAAAAGAAGCAAAATGACCAAATAAATCTCCCATGAATACAGTAAATTTAAAGATGTCAAGAATGGAATATCAGCTTAAATTTAATCAAACATAAAGTGTAAAGGCCTCCTTTAAGTTTACTGCAAAAATAAACACTAAATCAAGAGCGACACGCACCAAAAACGTCTCATTCTCTCTTCTGTCTCCACTCATTCTCTTATATTCTCTTAAGATAATGGGGACGGGGTCGTGTGATAACAAAACAACCTAATTGGGGACTATATTTTTGTTGCAAGAACTTTGGCTCTTCAGAAGTTTCTATGTTGGCTTCCACAGATTGTGCATCCACTAGAAACTCAGTGTTTTTGAGGAACTACCAGGAGCGGCTGGAGTGGAGGCCAATGACGCTATAGCTACATGTAGCTACATATAGATCACCATTATCCTCAACCCAAAAGACCAGCAGTTGGCGCAGCAATACTAAAGATAGGAGGTTGTGGTCGTTCCCCAAGGGTCAATCTTAGGTCCAACCCTTTTTAATCTTTCCATGCTTCCTCTTGGGGACGTCATCAGGAGCCACGGCATCAGCTTCCACAGCTATGCTGACGATACGCAGCTGTACATCGCCGTGGCTCCTGGTGACGCAGGGCCAGTTGATGCCCTTTTTAACTGTATTCTAGATATCCAGTCATGGATGGCAGAAAACTTCCTACAGCTCAACCAGGACCAAACAGAAGTCTTAGTCATTGGTCCTGAAGGTCAGAGAGAGAAACTTGTACCAAAATTAAAGGATTTTAAACCATCTCAATCTGTCAGAAATCTGGGTGTGATCTTTGACTCTGAGCTTAGTTTTATCCCACACATCAAAAACATAACAAAGGTAGGTTTTTACCACCTGAAGAATATAGCCAGAGTCCGCCCGTTTCTCTCTCAGGCCAGCACGGAGGTGCTGATGCACGCTTTTATCTCTTGTGGTCTAGATTATTGTAATGCCCTGCTCTCTGGTCTTCCCAAAAAGAGCATCTCTAACCTACAATTATTACAAAACTCAGCTGCACGGGTGCTGACGAGGACCAGAGGGCGGGAGCACATCACACCGGTTTTAGAATCGCTGCATTGGCTACCCGTGCGTTTCAGGATCGATTTTAAGGTTCTTTTATTAGTTTTTAAATGTCTTAATGGTCTTGGCCCGACTTATTTATCAGACATGCTTCTATTCTATCAACCCTCGTGGACTCTGAGGTCCTCCGGCACCGGCCTTTTAACCATTCCACATGTAAGCTCTAAAACGCACGGGAAAGCGGCCTTCAGTTATTCTGGTCCCCGACTGTGGAACAGCCGGAGAACCTCAGGGCCCCAGAGGCTGCTGAGATTTTTAAAAAGAGGCTCAAGACACACCTTTTTAATCAGGCCTTTAACTGATTTTTTGATTATTTTTCTTTTATGTTCTCATGCTTTTTTATGTCTTATCCTTATTTTACTTGATACCTTTACTGTTTTACTCCCTCAGTTCTTAGTTTCTCAGTTTTTAGCTTTTACGCCTTTTATCCCATTTACTGTTTCAGTCCTTCAGTTTTTAGCTCCAGTGTTTCCTCATGGGGTTTCCTCATGGGGGCCTGCCAGGCTGGGAGATGTTTCCGGTCTACCACTAGGGGTGCTGTCCCGTGGACAGCTCTGGCCTGGGTGGTTAGGGGGCTCTGTGCTTTGGTGTGGAGCCTCCGGTCTGTCCGGGTCGGGGTGGTCTTTGTGGCGGTACCGCCTGTGGTCACGGACCGTGACCTCCCTCGGCCTGGTGGGCCTCCAAAGGTGGCATCTCCTTCGCCTCAGGTCTCGGTGCCCAGCCATGTCTCAGCTTGTTTGTGTGTGTGTTTGATTTTGTGTATGCATGTGTGTGTGTGTGTGTATCTGTGTGTGTGTCCTTTTTCTTGATTCTCTTGTTTCTCTTTGTTGTTTTTATCCTCTGTGAGGCACTTTGTGCTACCCAGTGTATGAAAAGTGCCATATAAATAAAGATTGAATTGAATTGAAAATTTGAATCACTTATGTGTAATAACTATAATCAGTTAATCAAGAATGAGACAAATGTTATTCATTGACCTTCCTTTCCTGAATTCTCATTGGTCTTTATCCAATGATCTCCTTATGGTTCCTGGATCAATACAAAGACAGGTGAACCAGCATTTAGTTGGGAGAGTGGAGCTTCCGTTGGCTAACGTATTGCGTCCTAACCCTCCTGCCCATATTAATGATCATATTCCTCGTGGCAACAATATATCACTCCAATTTATTAACTAACCTTCAACCAAAACATGGGCTTGGGTTCATTTGAAAGACTGACTCACTGCATCACCCATCTGGACTGAAGGACACAATAGCCACTTTTGCTAACCCTTTTGCCAGGTCACATTCAGCTCCTGTCTGAGTCCTCTAAATGAGCCTGGGTCCATGCGTTGACCATCAGGATTCAGCATTTGTTCTTTATTTTTGAATCTGCTAGTAAATGATCAAATGAAGACCAGAAGATGATGCAACTGTTTATTTATAGCTGTCAATCAAACAAATCATCAGCTTCAAAATCACCATGGCAACAACAGAAGTAAAGCTTGATAGATTCACTGGTAGAAGGCATCAAACTGCTGCTGGTGATGATGATGATGATCGAAGACTTGTTTCAGCTGTGTTGTCCTCTGTTGTCATGACAACTCAGATGCTGGATAACATGAAGTTTGGAAGAGCATCAAATATTCATGTTAGAGTGAACAAAACAGATGAACTTAATAAACTGAAAGACAGAAGTAAAGTCAAACCTTTGACAGCTGTCATGGAGAGAAAACCTTCATCCACATACTGGCGGGCAGAGTTCTGAAGAAAAGGGTATCACACGTCAGTCAGGTGCTTCTAAATGCTTCTGATTAAACCTTTAATCATGTTGTTGTGTTCCTGTCTTTGTCTCAGGAGATCATCTGATTTAAAGACTGTCTGTGTCAAATATATGGACATTCTCCAGATGAAAAGAGAAAAGAAAGTAAATGTGCGTCCCCTGGAAACTGTCTGACCTGGTCCTCTTCTACTGCCCCTGCTGACGAGCAGCAAATAGAGCTGAGAGACACTTTTCTCTCTGAGGCTTCTGACTTACCGCTGGCCTCTCCAGATTCATCAACTGGATGATCATTTGTCCCCTCCACATGATGAAGATCGCTGCCTTCAGCTTCATCTGCACAACACATTCAGAGGGGAGATTTTCTTCATCCTGGCACATTTGAATCCCTCTGAATTCTTCTAGACTGCAGATTAAAGGCAGCTTTCTTTACCCAGTGGCTGACTGGAGGTCTGACAGACAGCTGAATCAGGTGGCTGGCTGGCTGGCTGACTGACTGACTGACTGGCTGGCTGGCTGACTGGCTGACTGACTGACTGACTGACTCCACAGAGGGAAACAGCATCACTGATGTCCAGTGTGTGAACTCACCTTCAGTAGCTGCTCTCTGCTCTCACAGCTCACCTGTCTCCACCTGCCTTTTATACACTCAGTTAGCTCTGTGTGTGTGTGTGTGTGTGTGTGTGTGTGTGTGTGTGAAAGAGAGAGAGAGAGTGTGTGTGTGTGTGTGTGTGTGTGTGTGTGTGTGTGTGTGTGTCTTAGTCAAGCACAGTCCCCCTAGAATAAACATGATCACTGATCCAAAATCATCTAAAGTGTTTGGCAGAGATAATGTCCACCTGAGGGGTGTCACGCTAATGGAAATAAAGAATATTCACTCATTCTTCATCCAAACTCATGTTTGCTTTCCCCCTTGCTATTTATCCTAACTCTGACACGTATCACCTGTTGTACTGCTGCTGTATTGACTGTACAAAGTGTTTCTTGGGGGGGTCAAAACACAATGGAGAAGATTGCTGGTACAGGTGCTTTCCAACCTGTCTTCCTGTTGAGGAACTGACTTGATTTTCCATCCATCCTCTACCACTTATCCGGGGTCGGGTCGCGGGGGCAGCAGCCTAAGAAGAGAAGCCCAGACTTCCCTCTCCCCAGCTACTTCTTCCAGCTCGTCAGGGGGGATCCCCAGGCGTTCCCAGACCAGTCGAGAGACATAGTCTCTTCAACGTGTTCTGGGTCTTCCTGGGGGCCTCCTACCGGAGGGACGTGCCCTGAACACCTCACCAGGGAAGCGTCCAGGGGGCATCCTAACTACGGCACGTCATCTGGCTCCTCTCAACGCAGAGGAGCAGCAGCTCCACTCGGAGCTCCTCCCGGATGGCAGAGCTTCTCACCCTATCTCTAAGGGAGAGCCCACCCACCCTACGGAGGAAGCCCATTTCAGCCGCTTGTACCCGTGATCTTGTTCTTTCGGTCATTACCCAAAGCTCATGACCATAGGTGAGGGTAGGAACGAAGATCGACCGGTAAATCGAGAGCTTTGCCTTTTGGCTCAGCTCTCTCTTCACCACTACGGACCGGTGCAGAGTCCCCATGACTGCTGCACCGGTCCGCCTGTCGATCTCCTGCTCCATTCTTCCCTCACTCGTGAACAAGACCCCAAGGTACTTGAACCCCTCCACTTGGGGCAGGATCTCCTCCTTGACCCGGAGAAGGCACTCCGCCTTTTTCCATTTGAGAACCATGGCCTCGGATTTGGAGGTGTTGATTTTCATCCCAGCCGCTTCACAGGCGGCAGCAAACCGATCCAGTGGTAGTTGGAGGTCACGGGCCGATGACGCCAACAGGACCACATCATCCGCAAAAAGCAGAGACCCGATCCTGAGGTCACCAAACCGGACCCCCTCAACACCATGACTGCACCTAGATATTCTGTCCATAAAAATTCTGAACAGAATCGGTGACACAGGGCAGCCCTGGCGGAGGCCAACCCTCACTGGAAACGAGTTCGACTTACTGCCAGCAATGTGGATCGAACTCTGACATCGATCGTACAGGGAGCGGACGGCCCGTATCAGAGGGCCCGGCACCCCATACTCTCGGAGGAACCCCACAGGACCCCCCAAGGGACACGGTCGAATGCCTTCTCCAAGCCCACAGTGTAGAGCTGGTCCACCGTTCCACACCCAGGACCAAAACCACATTGTTCCTCCTGAATCCAAGATTCGACTCTCCGGCAGACCCTCCTCTCCAGTACCCCTGAATAGACCTTACCAGGGAGGCTGAGGAGTGTGATCCCCCTATAGTTGGAACACACCCTCGGGTCCCCCTTCTTAAAAAGAGGGACTACCACTCCGGTCTGCCAATCCAGCGGCACCGTCCCCGATGTCCACGCGATGTTGCAAAGTCGAGTAAACCACGACAGCCCTACAACATCCAGAGCCTTAAGGAACTCCAGGCGGCTCTCATCCACCTCCGGGGCCTTGCCACCGAGGAGTTTTTTGGCTACCTCGACAACTTCAGCCCCAGAGATATGAGAGCCTGTCCCCAGGTCCCCAGGCCCTGCTTCCTTACTGGAAGGTGCGTTGGTGGGATTGAGGAGGTCCTCGAAGTATTCCTTCCACTGAGCCACAACATCCCGAGTTGAGGTCAGCAGCACACCATCACCACTATACACAGTGTTGACAGTGCCCTGCTTCACCTTCCTCAATCAATCAAACAATCAATCAATCAAACAATAAATCAATCAATCAATCAATCAATCAATCAATCAATCAATCAATCAATCTTGGTTTTGCAAATTCTTGTGAAAATCAGCAGATTTTGTGGAGCATTGTGTCATTTATAAAAGGCGGGAACAGTTTTTATGGGCATTGTATCTTGGATTTGTTTGCTGATGAACTGTTGCTGTAGCCGCTGCAGATTTATTGAATATGATCGGAAATGATGAAGATGCCCTGATATTTATCAGGAGCCTCCAGCTTTGTTTAATTATGGCAGTAAGAGTGTTTGATCAGCAAATACTCTCAGGCAATAGGACCATTTTGGTGTATTTTCTGTTTGACTTCAGGTGTGTGTACTTTGGCTGATTTTAATATCTGCTCTCAGTGTTTGTCATTTGAAGCGTTGATATTTCAGTAAGCCAGAGCCCATCAGAGGTGCTTCACTCACCTTTATATACAATAATTAATAGTGAAAATCATTTTTATCCCCCTTCAACCACACCTTACTGTGGTGGAGGCCTCTGTGTGCCTAATCGATCGGAGAAGCTAAGTTGTCTTGGGTCATTATGGTGCTGTTAGGGTCTCCCACAGCAAATCAGTCTGAGTTGATGGGCCTCAGTGTGGTCCAGGTGCGTACAATGAAGACATATAAAACAAATATGTTTACAATCAATCAATCAGTCAATCAATCAATCAATCAATCTTTATTTATACAGCATCTGTTACAATCACAATTGTTTCTAGGTGCTTTCCAGAATCCCAGGGCCTGACCCCAAACAAGCAACAGTGGCAAGGAAAAACTCCCCTTTAACAGGAAGAAACCTTGAGCAGGACCAGGCTCATGTAGGGGGACCCTCCTGCTGATGGCCGGCTGGGTAGAGAGAGAGGAGAAGGGGGGCAGGTAGAGGAGAGAATAGGTAGAACATAGAAATACATTATATTAATTAAAATAAGCTGCCAGTAGAGTCGAGTTGAGTGGGTCAGCGGGGTCGGAGGTCAGTAGGTCAGCATACAGCGATGAAGGCGGCGATACCTGTAGATCAGGGGTGTCAAAGTCGAATGGACGGAGGGCCAAATAAAAAACTTAGCTAAATTTACATAAAAACAGCGATCACCCCAAACACAAGTTAGCAGGTTAGCTTTTTGGTTGCACCGGGTGCGAAGTGCAATGCGCATGTGCGCTATATCAACTCTCACAGAGCTCACATAGAAATGGATAACACATATCCAACAGTCCAAATAAACAGTTTCTATACTATCTCTGTGGTTGTTAATCAATACACCACATGGAGAATGCAATTTCTGCCGCTCATGCTACCAAATGGCTGAAATGGATGAAGTACAGGTGTGGAAAATGGAGATATATATTGTGTAAACAACTGCACCATCCTGGGGGAGATGAGGAAGATGAAGAGGGGGAAGGTCAGCAGCGATTATAGCAGCAGAGTTCGACTTAAATTAGATTAATAGAAATGTATGCGTTACTGTCTCCCTCTAGTGGACAGTGAGGTGCACTACAGTCAGTGGTCAATTATAAAAATAATGATAATTTTCTGTGCTGTTTCACATTCCATCCACCTTTAAATGTGTTTTGGGGGCTTTCACGTCTTTGTGGCGTGTCATCGGTGTATTAACTTTAAGGCTAAAGCTAATACACTGCTTTCCAAGCTACTACGCAAATTACATTCTTTTATCTAAATAGTTGATACAAACAACAGCAGTTGAATGTTACTGAACAAAACTCGCAATAAACTTTTTTATATCCTTTTTTTAAATAGAGACGCGGTGGTGCTTGTATCCTCCTGTTTGCAGGTCTCTGAAGGCCCAGTCTGGGTAACCACATGTTTTGAGATGATCCTGTTCCTTCTTCCTGCCTGGGGTTGTGGTGGCTACTTCTTTAGCCCTGTTATAGGGTTCTGATTCCACCCAACTTGTGTTCCAGTGGGTGGTGAGAGTCCAGTGGGAGGTGCTGATCTGTGTGTGGGTGTTCTGTGGACCTCGATGCTGAGCTTTGTGTCCATCTTCACTGCACAGTCCAGGAAGGCCAGATGAATGTGACGTAATCATCTGTGGTTGAGAACGCCTTCAGTTCTTTGTTAGAATCTTGACCCAGGTGTCGTCCACATATCTGAACCAGGGGCTTGGGCCGGTTCCTGTGAAGGATGTCGGGCTCGGGTTTCAACCTTCTCCCAGTATACTGTAGACTGGCAACTATGGGAGATACTGGTGAGCCCGTTGCACCACCATGGTTCTGCCTGTAGAGGCCTTCTCTGTACTGGAGGTAGTGGGTGTTCAAACACAGGTTCCACTATGTTGCAGATTTGGGCCGGTGCTAAGTGTTCTGTCTGGAAGGTTCTGTCTGGTGGTTGTGGTCTCTGTTGTCTTGGTGGTGCATGTGACGCGTCCAGTGGACGCAGAGCTCTTATTAGGATAACTCTGACCTGGATGATTGAGACTGGTCTCAGAAAACTGGGAGGATATTCTGACATCCTGCCAAGAAATTCATCAAACTGTCCAGAAACGCCAGTTTATTGGATACGAGCGTTGTGAAGCTGCTCTCAAAGAAGGGCTCCAATGTTGGACTGTTGGACTGACAGGTTATGTACCCCGGTCCTACAAGGTGGCAGTGATTAAGCCGTTGCTTAAAAAACCATCACTGGATCCTGATGTCTTAGCAAATTATAGGCCAATATCCAACCTTCCTTTTATCTCTAAAGTTCTTGAGAAGGTGGTGGTGACTCAGTTACTGGAGCACCTGCAGAGGAACAGCCTGTTTGAGATGTTTCAGTCAGGCTTTAGAGCTCACCACAGCACAGAAACAGCACTTATTAAAGTTAATAATGATCTTCTTATAGCTTCAGATCATGGACTGGTCTCTATGCTGGTTCTGCTGGACCTCAGTGCTGCTTTTGATCCAGTTGATCACAGCATCCTGTTACAGAGACTGGAACATGTGATTGGGATTAAAGGGACAGCACTAGACTGGTTTAGATCATATTTATCTGATAGATACCAGTGTGCTCATGTCCATGGTGTTCCCTCCTCATACAGTAGGGTTAGCCATGGGGTTCCTCAAGGTTCTGGACTTGGACCAATCCTCTTCACCTTGTCCATGCTTCCCTTAGGGAACATTATTCGGCAGCATGGATAGATTTTCATTGTTATGCTGATGACACTCAGCTCTATTTATCCATGAAACCAGAGGAGACAGAAGTTAGTGAAGCTCCAGACCTGTCTTAAAGACATAAAGTCCTGGATGTCTTCAAATTTCCTCCTCCTTAACCCAGGAAAAACTGAGGTCATGGTGTTTGGTCCTGAACCTCTCAGAGATAGATTAGATCACATGATCACTCTAGATGGTATCTCATTAACATCTAGTCTCTCTGTGAGGAATCTAGGAGTAACTTTTGATCAAAATCTCTCCTTCAACTCACACATTAAATTTGTCTCTAGAAGTGCCTTTTTTCACCTGAGGAACATCACAAAGATCAGGAAGCTGCTGACGCGGCATGATGCTGAAAAGTTAATTCATGCTTTAGTTACTTCTGGGCTGGACTATTGTAATTCTTTATTATCAGGGTGTCCAAACAACTCTTTAAGAAGCCTCCAGTTGATCTAAAATGCTGCAGCCAGAGTTCTGACAGGTATTGACCACAGAGGTCACATGACTCCTGTAATGGCGTCGCTTCATTGGCTGCCCATTAAATTTAGAATAATTTTTAAAACCCTTCTTTTGACCTACCAGGTCCTCAGAGGCCTAGCTCCATCCTACCTGGAGGAGCTAGTGATACCTTATCAGCCCAATAGACCGCTCCGCTCTCAGAATGCTGGTCTACTTGTGGTTCCCAGAGTTTCTAGGAGTGGAATGGGGGGCCGAGCATTTAGCTACCAGGCCCCCCTGCTATGGGACCAGCTCCCTGATCAGGTATGGGAGGCTGACTCCATCGCAACTTTTAAGATCAGACTTAAAACCTACCTCCTTGAAAAAGCTTATTGTTACTAATTCTGTAGTTCCAGTTACTATCATAGACAGACAAATTATCATACTTAGGGGGTCGTCTAATCGTTAGGTCACATCTTAGCTGTGCTGTTATAGGCTGAGGCTGCCAGGATCCGGAAACATGATCACCTGACAGGCCTCTGTCAGCCCACTGGGTCATGGTTTCCTTTCCTCTCCTCTCCTCTGCTCTCCTCTCCTCATCAAGCAGATTAGTTACGCTGATTGCTGTGTAGTTTTTCTGCTTCCCCCCCCCCATTCATTTACAGGTATCGCTGCCTTCGGAGCTGCATGATGACCTCCGGCCCCGCTGACCCATTGTATAGTGTATTTTGTGTGTGTCCTCTCCCTCTCCTCTCCTCTCCTCTCCTCTCCTCTCCTCTCCTCTCCTCTCCTCTCCTCTCCTCTCCTCTCCTCTCTCTATACCCAGCTGTCCATCAGCAGGAGGGTCCCCCTACATGAGCCTGGTCCTGCTCAAGGTTTCTTCCTGTTAAAGGGGAGTTTTTCCTTGCAACTGTTGCTTGTCTGGGGTTAGGCCCTGGGATTCCGGAAAGCGCCTTGAAACAATTTTGATTGTATAAGACACTATATAAATAAAGATTGATTTGATTTGATTTGACTCCACCCCTGCTGATTAAGGTGATTGAGAGCTGCAAATATATCAGCCATGTACGCTAAAATGAGAATAAACTCAGATTTTTGGTTCCGAGTATCAGATTCGCCATCTTTAACGCAGCTGGTTTTACAAGTGTTTCACCAATGGTGTGTGGCTTGCCCTGCTTTGCGATCAGGTACGCAACTTCATATGATGCTGTGAGGATCGGTTTGTTAATGGGTACAAATCCAAGAGGCAAAGTGGCCTTATCATCGAATCTGGCTCTCTCTACCTTGAATTCAGCAAGCGTTGTGTTCTTATATTCCCCATCTCCATGAGGCTTCTCCAAGTGTTCCTTTAGTTTTGCCGGTGCGAGGCTAGAGTTGCTCAACTTGGCATTGCAAATCATGCAGATAGGATGCTGACTCCCATCCCGTTCCGTGATACATGAGAATCCATATTGTACATATTCGTCCGACCACTTTCTTTTTTTGCTCGACATAGTTAATATGGATTAAAATATGAAGAAAGTAATTACACGAGGTACTACGATGACATTCACACGTTGGGTCACTCCTGAGTGCACTAAATACCTCGCAGCACTGATTGGCCAAGCGATGTCACGTGATCATCTGCAGCCAGTGATTGCCAAGCGGGGCATGTCATCGCATATAGACATGATGAGTCGCTGTGTCTTGACCTCCGCGGCAGAGGCTCCACCGAAACCCTGAGACCAACTCACCGAACCCCTAGGGTTCGATCGAACCCAGGTTAAGAACCACTGACCTGGAGTCACAAACAAATATTCAAATACATAGGGGCTGCAACTGAGTTCAGCAGAGTAAAAGTTAACACTATAAAAACTTCCCTCTCCCTGACACCCTTTGAGCAGGAAGGGAAGACTAACTAAGGTTCCACTGCTTGACTCCAGTTGACTAAATGTAGTGAAAGATTGGGAAAGGCATGTGGACCTAAGCGAGACATTCACTTTCCCCATAGAAATCGCAGGGACCAACCTATACCCAGATTTGGTTCTCTGGACCAATTCTTGTCGCTATGTGTATATCACTCAGTTGACAGCCCCTTGGGAAGATGCCGCTGATGAGGCATATGAAAAGAAAAAGCTGCCATACGCTAACCACCTGGCTGCTAAAGCAGAGGAACCAGGTCGGATGAGGAAGGTGTGCCCAGTGGTGGTGGGCTACAGTGGGCTTCATCGTTTGCTCCACAACTAGGCTTCCTATGGAGCAAGACACCCAATTTCAAACCCAGAGTAAGACCATCAAAGATCTCTCTACAGTAGGTAAAAAGTGACACGGATGTGGTGGGATCCACTTGCAACACAGCAGTTCCGGACAGTTTTAATGAACGGCTTTAGTGACTACTTGAAGTTAACAGCACACAAGTAATCACGGGCCTCCCAGGAATGGAGAAAACACACCATTTGAGAAGAATTATTATCATTACTATTATCATCTAAATGCTATGATGTGTAGATTTTAAGTGTTTGAGGAATGCTGTGAATGTTTAACAAAAGTGCTGAAGCTGCTTACAACCAAAACCAGCTCTCAGATGTATCCTGTTTGTTAAGATAAGAAAAGTTGTAAAGATGGGGGAAGTTATCCTGTTCATTAAGATGAGAGAAGTTGTAAAGATGGGAGAAGTAGTTAAAAGATAAGGAGTCATGAGATCCTGTTTCACACATACCCTGTTTGCACCAATAAAAGAGGCGAGCGAGCAGCAGACGAGCAGAGTTGACAGAGGAAGCTTGAACTGCTGCTCGACTCTCCCTTGCAAGGACTCCAGTTGTTTGCGTGGTTTGTCTGAGTCTTAACATAAGAGTGAAGAACAGCACGGGTGACAAAACTTCACTCTCACAACCACAATCCCTGGCGGGCAACGGTCCGAACAAACACACAACAAAACTCTTAGTCGGGACCAGAAGGTTGTCAGATTTACCAGGGCAGAGACGCAGAGGAAAAGTCCAAGACAGGCAGGGTCAAAACCAAGAAGGCCAATGTGGTAAATTTCTTCTGGTGATAGTTCAGATGTGCTGATGAAAAAGGAATCTTCGTAGACACCGACTTGGTTATGAGAGATGTTTATTGGAGAGAACAGTCAGGCATCAATTGAAAACACTGCAGATTGTCCGAGGGAGGTTTCGTGGTCCCGATGGTGAAGATCTCCCAAGTGTTTACTTCAGTAGCCCCTTTTATATGGTTAAGTAAACATATTCCCTTCTGAGGATCTCATGACACAATATGATCAACCACATGGTATAGATTCCAACTGTAAAGCGAGAACCCGGGAGACAGCAATTCCCCCTTGGGGAATAACAAAGCGTTGTATCACAAGCATATGAGAGCACTGGTGACAGGACTCATGTGGAACCTGATGGAAATGGTGTCAGGATGGTTGAAAAAGAGTTAAGATCTTCAGAAATTAGGAAACAGGGCCTACTGGGGATCAATACACAGGCTTCAGATACTACACCAATCAAACTATGTGCTTGAAAGTCAGGCATGGAGCAATAACAATCTGGCAAGGCATGAATGTCCAGCACTGGCTTAAATAGTCCTAAGAGGGAGCAACAGGTGAAAATGATGAAAGCTGATCAGATGGGTGTGGAGGAGGGGCAGAAGAAGAAGCAGAAGAGCAGACAGTGACAAAAAACTACAGTCTCTGGCTGGTCCTGTGAAGGCATGGGGAGCAACTGACCACTTATTCACATCTCATTGTTGCCCCTCTGATGGACCTGTTGTTGGCATTGATCAGGATGGTGAACAGAATCCCCTTGAGCTACAGGTCTTCCTATCCTTCCTCACTAATGCACTGCAGATCTTCTATGATCTTGTGGTGCTGTTGGAGGGAGAGGACAGGACCATCACCAGCTCTATGAACTTATGCTCACTCTTAAGACAAACCTCCAACAATGAGAGACAAGCTTTGTCCTCCAACAAAAATGAAAAAGCACACATGATCTGACACGGGTGTGGTGGGATCCACTCACAACAAAGCAGTTCTGGACAGTTTTAAGAAAGGCTTTATTAAAAACTTGCAGGTAACAGCACTGAAGGAATATCACACCTCTGTTGCATGCAAAAAACACCACACCACAAGAGGGCAAGTCCAAACAAACACAAGGCAAAAAACTCTTGAACAGGGAGAGAAGGTTGCCAGGTTTACCAGGGCATCGATAGAGAAGAAAATTCCAAGGCAGGCAGGGTCAAAACCAATAAGGCCAATCAAACTGCTGGAAAGTCAGACATGGAGCAATAACAATCTGGCAAGGCATGGATGTCGAGCAGTGCCTTAAATAGGCCTAAGAGGGAGCAACAGGTGAAAATGATGAAAGCTGATCAAATGGGTGTGGAGGAGGGGCGTGGCAGAGTGAGTGGAATTTTCCACCTCAGCACGAGAGCAGAAGAGCAGGCAGTGACAAAATAAGTACAGTCTCTGGCCGGGCCTGTGAAGGCATGGGGAGCAACTGACCACTTATTCAC
This sequence comes from Takifugu rubripes, assembly GCF_901000725.2. NCBI lineage: Eukaryota > Metazoa > Chordata > Actinopteri > Tetraodontiformes > Tetraodontidae > Takifugu > Takifugu rubripes. The sequence continues at coordinate 614,641 of NC_042303.1, read as the reverse complement.
ACCCAAATGAGCTCAGCCTGTGGTAAACCTGCCCCAGGTAAGTCTGTCTTGTGATAAATGGCCAAAGCAGCCACTGAAGCTTGGGTGTACAACTGAAGATGTGCTGCATGGGCAAAAACATTGCTATGTGGTCCTCATCTACCACAACTCACTCAAGGCAAGTGCTCAGTCAATTTTTTTAGAGCTTGTAACATCTAGTCCTATCAAGCAACCTAATAAAATAATAAAAGTAAAATAAATGAAAGTATACTCTTGAAGAGTATTAAAATTCATTCAGTCTGTTACCCACCAAAAAGTTCGTCCATGAGCCCTTAGCCTTGGCATTCCTAATTTTTTTTACTGGTGTAATTAAGTCCATTGACAGAGGACAAGCCTCAGCTTTGGTTGTGATGGTAGTTTCTTGACTAGCTGTTTAGGATGGGGATACCCCATTACTGTAATATCACTTATACTTTGAAGATAAAAGGCAACCCTTCACATCAAACTCAGACAGTCACTGTAAACAGTATAATTTTATATATATCTACACAAATGTATATGGATCTGCTGAATAAAGTAAGTGAACTAAAATCTACTAATGCAACAATAACAGACCTTTTTAAGAATATTAGATTGGATCTGACTGAGGTAACACCCAATACTGTAGCAAGAACTTGCATGTACAGTGAGGCAATAAAAGTATGGTGGCTAGTGGAGGCTTGAGAAGCTATCTTAGCATGACTGCTCTCGATGTTTACGTAATTTAAAAAACTTTCCTTAACAAAGTTTGACCTGTTCAAATGATCGTAAATGCAACAACCTGACATTTTGATGGCATGGCAATTTGATGTGGTAGTTATTGTCTAGTGGTAGATTTGGTCCTGCCTCCTTCCCTTTTTGGTGGTACCCCAGCCACGGCAGTACTTCAGCTGCCCCATTGTGACGGCATCTTCTTGACGAGATTACAACATTACTAATAAATTGTTACAATTACCAACATATTCACCAAATTGAATTTTCATTTCAGAAATAATGCCATCAACAATAAATAAAGGTAAGACTTCAAGCTGTATTTATAATGTAAAACCTGTCTTTAGGAGGTCACATGACACAGTTGGCACAGCAGCAGAGTCACTGCTGATTTTCCCAACAGGAATATTGTACTGTACCATACACGTTAAGTTTTGGAGGTTTGATTGGCATCGTAGATCAGGTCCCAATTCCAGCACTTGTATGCTATTTGTAAATAAGCTATCAGTATATAGATCCCAGGATTGGACGGCTCCATCTTGCCGTTATTACAAGGACACGGATAATGCTTCAATTGTGTGTTTGAGGTTTTCATGTTGACTAAATGGTTTCTCTCCATGGTGATTGTCTCTTTACAGTAAGTGCTGGTGATGTTCTACACAGCAGGAAGTCTGGGTTTGTTGTGCAGGAGATTATAGGTGAAGGAGCATTTGGGGAAGTAGCCAGGTGCCAAAACACAAATACAAAAGCGACTGTGGCGATCAAGTTCATCAAGGACTTCAAAAGTGGCCAAAGAGAAGTAAGGAAAAATAATTTACCCCTGGAAATCGTTCTTTCTGAAAATGGCAATAACCACTTCCTTGAAAACAATTGCTCTCTAGCCCATATTTTGGTCTCTTATCAGTCATGTTGATCCTTCACAGAAAATGATATTGGAACGCATCCATTCCAGTCTCCGTGTGAATCATGCACACTTTGTGAAGCTCTTGGAGCATTTTCACCACAACAGTCGGCTCTGTCTGGTGTATGAGATGCTGAGCATGGACTTCTTTAATGTTCTTCAATTAAGAGAAGGCAAACCACTGTGTGTGTCTAAAATTCGACCAATTGCAAAGCAGGTAAACTATTATTTAGCAAACCTTTCTGTGATAATATTCTACAACTTGCATAAATGGATCACAGAGCATCCTACTTTTAATTTGAAAAAGTTTTAATTTTCTTCCAGCTGTTTCTGGCTCTATCAGACCTCAAGAAACTTGGAATCCTGCCCACCGACTTAAAACCAGACAACATCATGTTAGTGGACCAAAGAGGATTAAAAATTAAACTAATAGACTTTGGACTGGCACTTCGGACCCATGAGGCCAAGACAGGGACCATCATGCAGGCAACTGGACTGAGGTTATTTGTCCTGCAGTAATAATATTATTATTAAGTTATCTTTTTTTCTTTTATTTTTTACATATAACATTTTTTTTTATTTTGACTTGTGTTTTTAGGGCTCCAGAAATTATGCTCGGTCTCCCCTTCTCGTATCCACTTGATATTTGGGGAGTCGGCCAAATCCTTTTGTTTTTATTCAACCCTCAAACCATCCGCAATTGCTCATCATATCAAAATGCAAGTATACTTGACAAAAATATCTATAGGCAATGAGAGCATGTCCTCTTAACAACTGTGAATGTTTGGTTTACAGATGAGACACATGATAGATCTACTGGGTATGCCCCCAAACTACATATTAAATGCTGGGAGATACACCAGCAGATATTTTGTAAAGGTGGCAAACCATTCTGGTTATTCATGGAGATTAAAGGTGAGCACATGTTCTCTGCACTTTGATCCTGATCTTATCCACCACTGCTAACATAAATATGTTAATCACTCATACTATTTCCAAGGGTCCAAGGATATTTGAATTTGGGTGTAACATCTCAAATCCTTTTCCTATCTGCTGAAATGCTGGGAGGGCAGGAAAAGTGGATGTTCACTAACTGTTGGCTTTGTTCTTTCAGACACCAGTTGAGTATGGTCCAGCTAACTTAAAGAACTTCAATGACGTTCCTCGGTCTTTTAGATATTCTCTAACACAATTGTTTTCGGTAAGCACTCTTTTTTTTTAACCAGTTATAATTAATTTCATTGTTCCTGATTGATTATCTTTGTATTAAATCACTGATTCCAATGGCAGGCCAATCCAACAAATGACAAAAATGAAATGAAGGAGCGCAGGGCTCTTTATGACCTCCTGAAGAAGTTATTCCACTTTGATGAGCGTCAGAGAATCTCTCCTGAGAAAGCCCTGCAGCATGACTTTATAACAATGGGGCACCTGAGAACAGTGGAGAGCAAAGACTAGTGAGTGACATTTTTTCTATTTAATATCAGTGAGGTTATAGGTTTTTGAAACATTTAAAGAGACATATCAAGCCACACAGCACAGCTAACTCCCACTACATAGCTGATTCTACTGAGTACTGTGTATCATTAATTAGATGTTATATTTGTACCAGTTAAAGCCTTCCGGTCATTAGCATTAAAATTAAGCATATTTTGTTATTGTACATTTTTTAATTTACACAATGTGTTTTTTGCAGCTTGAAAATGTGTGAAAAAATGAACAGTTTGGCGTTCACAGAGGTTTCAGCTGATAACTCAAATGAGAAGAGAAACAAAAAATCTGAAATAAGCTCTTCTCAGAAAGAGGCAAAGACTTTGGAGAAGGAAAAGAAGCCCACCAAAGAAGGAGCCATCAAATCATTTAAGGGAAAAGTGTTAAAGGCAGAATCCAGCGAGTCCTCTGAGGCAGAAACCAGCGAGTCCTCCGAGGTAGAAACCATCATGTCCTTGAAGGGAAAATTCACTCAATCTCTGGAGGAAATAGACTGTGAGCCCTCACAAAAAGAAATCATTGGGACCTTACCAGAAAAAGACATTAATTTCTCAGAGGAGCTTCTCTGCCTTGCTAGTAACAGGAAGTCCACTGAAGGGGAGGCCAATAAGGCCAAACATACGGAGTCCCAAGTGGAAGAAGAGGGTGAGTCCTCACAGAAGGAAATCAGCGATACTAAATCTACGGAGAGCCCAGTGGAATACATAGAGTCCTCGCAACAAGAGTCCTCTGAAGATTCTACTAGTGATACTTCTTGTGTAGATACCCAAGTAGACAATGCTACCTCACTATGTGAGGAAGAAACAGTCTCCAGTAATGGAACTTCTGATGGTGCATCCTCTGAAGCTGACAGCTATTCATCAGAGGGTGTCTCCAGTAGTGACTACTCTGATGCCACCACTTCTGAAAACAGCAGCAAATCACCTTCTAAAAAGAAAGGTGTGTTTAGGGTTAAAGTCTCTAAATGGTTTGCCAAAGTCTGCAGGCATATAAAGAGTGTATTCTGTAGCTGCATGGAAGTCAACTGTGTTGAATAGTGTGTGAGTCTAAGGACTTGTGGGTGTGCTGTCTGTGCTTGAATTATGGTTTGTATTATTAAAGAAGATATGGATTGTGATAGTGTGTTGATTCACTGGGTGGAAAGGTGGAATCCAGCACAAAAAAGCTCATAGATTGATTAAAAACAAACAAAAACATCATTTTGTAAATCTAATCCTCAACTAATTCGCTATCGTCGGTGTGAGGACGTTAAATTAACCAGCGCCCGTAAAACGAGCTAAAGCGCCGACTGGTCCGCTCAAATCTCCGATTAACTCAATGCAGAACAGAGCGGGAAAACGGCTCCGAACCGACAAAAGCTTCGTGTTTAACTCGTTGTTTCTCCGTCACCGGGTAAGCTAAAGTTATGAAGCTCGACATGGTTATATTTCAAAGTCTTGTGGTTCTAACGTGCCCAGATTCCATAGAATTGGACGGCGTTAAGCGGTCCAAAACGGGTGGTTCTGATCGCGAATCTGTGTGGGGGGAGGGGTGGAGCAGCTCCCAGCCAGTGGGTGTGGGAGGGGCTGCCTGTGTGCGTCACATTCAGCGGGAAAATAACACGATTTCAAATGGCAGCTTTCGAATTTCCCATTGTACGTGAACCCACCGCCATTTCAATTGATCTAGTCCCAGCCTCGCGCTTCACTCCATTTGGCGCTTCACGTAAATACAAATCTACATCGCTCTGCTCGTTTCAATGACTTTCACAGCTGCTAAATGAACTAATTCAAGCTAAAGCTTCACAATCACATCATTCCGTGTCTCATTGTCAAGAATTGACCGCTTCTGTGTTGTTTCCATTACATCGCTCTCGTGGTCCACGTTGCTAATATCTGGTCATTCTACCGTGATTGATATTAACGCCGTCTGACATCAATAGCGTTTTATTTTAACGTTTTTACCATTGTGCTGGTTAAGTTAATTGCGGAGGCAAAGTAACCTAAACCATTGTCAGCATTAAGATCTGCATGGGACTCCAAATGGCTAATGCTAATAATCGGTACTGGCATGTGGCGGCTAATATTGGCTCATTCGAAAATCGATCCCATTTCTGTAATTCATCTGTCGATATCTCTGCATATGCTTCCATATATGTGATTGGTTTATGCACACTTTGAGTGCTGACAGGTTTGTGAATGCCGTTAAAATGCGCTTCTCTGCAGATACAAAATGATTTCAGAGATTTTGCAGCTCTTGTTGGTAAGTAAACTGGAATAAAGGCCAGTAAAATCTGGGACCTGTTACTGTTTGAACATTCATTCTATGCTGACACATTTGCTTTGTGCAGATTTGCAGCTCCTGTTGACGTGGCTGGTCAGCGGCTGGAGCAGGGTTGGTATCTCTGTAGCTTTATTCATGGTTCAACACATTGTCCGAGGTCCAGCTGTCTCCAATCATTGATTGGTGGTGGTGTCCAGGGGTTTGTCATCGGCTTCTCTCCGGGCCTGAGTGCTGATGCCACCCTGCAGAACCTGCTCCAACAGGACGACCATCGTGTCTCAGCACGGATGGGTGAGAAGATTTTACATTGCTGTTTTAAAGCACTTCTTGTCTTTTGTCTTCATACACACAATTCTATTGCATCTTTCTGATCTTTGACCTTTTGTAATTTCAGGGATCCCCTACTTCTCTGTTGTGGAGCACTTTCCTCTGCACCCCCGAGAAATTTGGGCCAGAGACGTATGTATCAAAAGTTCCGATCCTGACACACCTGCTGTCGATTGCTGCAACCAGGTGCCAGGTTTGTAGGTTTGATTGGCATCGTAGATCAGGTCCCAATTCCAGCACTTGTATGCTATTTGTAAATAAGCTATCAGTATATAGATCCCAGGATTGGACGGCTCCATCTTGCCATTATTACAAGGACACGGATAATGCTTCAATTGTGTGTTTGAGGTTTTCATGTTGACTAAATGGTTTCCCTCCATGGTGATTGTCTCTTTACAGTAAGTGCTGGTGATGTTCTACACAGCAGGAAGTCTGGGTTTGTTGTGCAGGAGATTATAGGTGAAGGAGCATTTGGTGAAGTAGCCCATATTTTGGTCTCTTATCAGTCATGTTGATCCTTCACAGAAGGTGATATTGGAACGCATCCATTCCAGTCTCCGTGTGAATCATGCACACTTTGTGAAGCTCTTGGACCATTTTCACCACAACAGTCGGCTCTGTCTGGTGGATGAGATGCATTAGTTCAGGTGCCCTCCAAACCCATTCAATTACAATCATTGTTGAATGTTTATGTTCTAATCTTATTTCTAGATTATTCTATATTTTCATATATATAATAAAACATATATATTCTTTTTATCTCTATGCCTACATTCTAATCTTATTTGTATTTTATTTTTATTCTATTTCTATACTTTGTAAATACACCTGCTGCTATTTGTGTCTATATTCTATAGTTCTATACCTTCATGTCTATGCTGCTATTACAATTCAATTTCCCTTCGGGAATGAATAAGGTAAATCTTGAGTCTTAAACTGTTATGTTATAATGTCTGTATATGGATTGTTTTTTTCTTTCAGTCACCAATGGAATATCAAGATGTTGTCTTCATAAAATCATATGATGTTCTCCAGTGTTTTAAAAGTTACCAATTGTTTTCGGTAAGCACTTTTTTTTTTTTTTAACCAGTTATAATTAATGTCATTGTTCCTGATTGATTATCTTTGTATTAAATCACTGATTCCAATGACAGGCCAATCCAACAAATGACAAAATGAAATGAAGGAGCGCAGGGCTCTTTCTGATCTCCTGAAGAAGTTATTCCACTTTGATGAGCGTCAGAGAATCTCTCCTGAGAAAGCCCTGCAGCATGACTTTATAACAATGGGGCACCTGAGAACAGTGGAGAGCAAAGACTAGTGAGTGACATTATTTCTATTGGATATCAGTGAGGTTATAGGTTTTTGAAACATTTAAAGAGACATATCAAGCCACACAGCACAGCTACCTCCCACTACCGTATTTTCACGACTATAAGGCGCACCTAAAAGCCTAGAATTTTCTAAAAAATCTACGGTGCGTCTTTTAACCCGGAGCGCCTTTTGTATGGATTACGGTAATATTGGTTAATCGCGGCTACCGTAGTCAGTAGGCGTGGCCGAGGTAACAGCAGTAAATTCAGTCCCAAACCATTTCTGTCTGTAAAGACCCCAAAATGGCTCCTTGCAAGAGACGCGCTTACGACGCAGAGTTCAAACTGAAGGCTATCAGTCACGCAGTTGAACACGGAAATAGAGCAGCGGCAAGAGAATTTAACGTGAACGAATCAATGGTGCGGAAGTGGAGGAAGCAACAAGACGACCTGCGCCAGGTATAGACTCAACGGAGCTTCCGAGGAAACAAAGCAAGAAGTGGATTAACAAAGGAACTCCAGCCGCTAGATATTGGTGTCAACGGGGCATTCAAAACTAGACTGCGAACTGCGTGGGAGCGGTGGATGACGAACGGCGAACACACGTTCACCAAGACGGGGAGACGGCGCCGAGCGTCATACGTCACTATCTGCCAGTGGATCGTAAATGCCTGGGCATCGACCGTGGTCCGAGCTTTCAGGAAGGCAGGGATTGTCACTGAAATGCCAGACAACACCAGCGACACCGACCCTGATGACGACTTTGACGAGACGGAGCCGGCCATGTTGGACGCCGTATTCGCACAACTGTTCAATTCGGACACCGAAGAAGAAGAATTCGAGGGATTCCTGGATGAGGAATGAAGTGATAAAGTGATCTTTACGTGTTTCTTTTGTGTGTTTACAACTTAACAAGGCTGGTCATACTGTGAATATGGAAATTACCGTTTGAACAACGTTGTTATATTGCTATTGTTATATTGCTATTGCTATCGCTTTGCATTACTTCGAGAGTTCGAGTTACCGTATATTGTTTGCACTAACGTTTGATTTACCGCAACGGTACTACGTGATAAAAATGTTGCACTGCCTGTTATAACTCGCTGTTATTAAACGAACTGTGTTACGCGAAAACACTACGTCACTCGGGAAAAATAATAAAACAGCTGTTTATTCGTTTTGGGAGTGAATAGAGTTGTGAGAACGACGGTTTGTATTCTATTAATAAAGTTTGACTGACTTATCTGGCTGTTTTATTGACATTCCTTTTAGCGCAGCTCGATCTAGTGAACGCGTCATGAAACCACAGGCACTACGCAGTTTCTATGCTATGCGCCTTATAACACGGTGCGCCCTGTGTATGAAAATATTTCTAAAATAGGCTGTTAATTGAAGGTGCGCCCTATAATACGGCGCGCCTTATGGTTGTGAAAATACGGTACATAGCTGATTCTACTGAGAACTGTGTATCGTTTATTAGATGCAACAAGATGGCGCCCAGAGCGGTCGCCTTGGTGTCTTGCTGCGTTCTTGTTTGTCTATTTTTGTTTGTTAATTGTGTGTCTGCCTGCTCTTACACCCGTGAAGAGCTATTAAACATCAGGACTCTCACCCCCACGGACTTACTTCCAGTTTTTCTGGCTCCTGCAGCCGACCTGGTTCACTTTTTGGCCCAAAAGGTGAGACGGCGGAGGAGAGGAAGACGGGCCGGTGCCCTGGTGAGACTACGCAGGAGAGGCTCGCGCACGGCGCTGCCTGGGATCTTTCTGTCCAACGCCAACTCACTTTGTAACAAAATGGACGAGCTGAAGTTGCTGATGCGGATTAAAGATTTCTCCACCTCGTGTGTTCTCTGCTTCACTGAAACCTGGTTCAGGAAAGAGACACCGGACAGCGCGCTCCTCCTCGAGGGATTCCAGCTGTTCCGTGCCGACCGCGACCTGGCGCTCTCTGGGGAGAGAGCAGGCGGTGGAGTCTGCTTCTACATCAGCAGCGACTGGTGCACTGATGTGACTGTGATCTCCCAGCACTGTTCTCCTGCTGTGGAACACCTTTTCATCAACTGCAGACCCTTCTATTCTCCGCGTGAGTTCGCTTCATTCATTCTGGCCTCTGTTTACATCTCGCCAGATGCGGACGTGCGCGAGGCTCAGCGCACGCTCGCGGACTGTATTCAACAAGTGGAGCGGACCTATCCCGACGCTCTGGTTATCGTGCTTGGTGACTTTAATCAGAGCAACCTGAGATACGAGCTCCCCAGATACAATCAGTTTATCAAATGCCCCACCAGAGCAGAGAACACGCTGGATCACTGCTACACCACAGTGAAGGACGCGTACCGGGCCGTCCCCCGTGCTGCGCTAGGACTGTCTGATCACGTGATGGTCCACCTGATCCCCACATACAGACAGAAACTCAAACTAACAAAGCCATCCGTGAGCACCACGAAGAGATGGACCAGTGAGGCTGTGGAGGAGCTGCGCACGTGCTTGGACACAACTGACTGGGACATGTTTAAAGGGGCCACACATGATCTGGATGAGTACACGGACACTGTGACCTCATATATCCACTTTTGTGAGGAGCGCATTCTACCAACGCGCACTAGGGTGAGTTACTCCAATGACAAGCCCTGGTTCACACCGAGACTCAGACAGATCAGGAAAGAAAAGGAAGCAGCGCTGAAAAGTGGAGACAGAGACTGCTACAGAGAGGCCAAATACCGGTTTAGCAAGGAACTGAGGAGAGCTAAATCTGTGTATTCGGAGAAACTTCAGCAGCAGTTTACTGCTAACGACTCTGCTTCTGTGTGGAGGCCTGAGGCAGATCACCGACTACAGGCCTCAGGCTTCAAAGGGTCAGGACGACAAAGCCCTTTGTCAGAGTCTGTCCCTCCACTATGCCCGCTTTGATACCTCGTCAGCCATGCCCAACACCTCCCCTCCCCCCAGTGTCACTGCCCCCATGGACCTCACTCCATCAAAGGCAGTCCCCTCCTCCTCCCCCCCTCCACTCACCATCAGTCCCCCCCCCCATCACTTACCACCAGTTCCCCCCTCCTCCCCCCCCCTCCATTCACCATCAGTCCCCCCCCCATCCCTTACCACCAGTTCCCCCCTCCTCCCCCCCCCTCCATTCACCATCAGTCCCCCCCATCACTTACCACCAGTTCCCCTCCTCCCCCCCTCCACTCACCACCAGCCCCCCCCCATCACTTACCACCAGTCCCCCCCCCTCCTCGCCCCTGGCCCGGACGGCGTGTCTCCCTCCACCCTGAGGCACTGCGCAGAGGAGCTGACTCCTGTCTTCACAGACATCTTCAACTCCTCCCTGGAGTCGTGCCAGGTGCCAGCCTGCCTCAAAACCTCAACCATCGTCCCTGTCCCCAAGAAGCCACGGATCACTGGGCTTAACGACTACAGACCTGTGGCGCTCACCTCTGTAGTCATGAAGTCCTTAGAGCGCCTGATCCTGCCACACCTCAAGTCCATCACCACCCCCCTCCTGGATCCACTGCAGTTCGCCTACAGAGCCAACAGATCTGTGGACGACGCGGTCAACCTGGCCCTTCACTCCACCCTGCAGCATCTGGACTCCCCGGGAACCTACGCGAGGATCCTGTTCGTGGACTTCAGCTCTGCATTCAATACCATCCGCCCCGCTCTGCTACAGGACAAGCTGTCCCAGCTTAGTGTGCCTGACTCCCTCTGCAGGTGGATCACTCACTTCCTGACGGATCGGAGGCAGTACGTGCGGCTGGGGAAGACTGTCTCCGACTCCGTCACCATCAGCACCGGATCACCCCAGGGCTGTGTACTTTCCCCCCTCCTCTTCTCCCTGTATACTAACTGCTGCACCTCAAGCCACCAGTCTGTCAAACTGATCAAGTTTGCGGATGACACCACCCTCATCGGTCTCATCTCCAATGGCGACGAGACTGCCTACAGGAGGGAGGTGGCTCGACTGGTGTCCTGGTGCGGACACAACCACCTGCAGCTGAACGCTCAGAAGACAGTGGAGATGATTGTGGACTTCAGGAAAGTCACAGCCCCTTTGCCCCCCCTTGCCCTCATGGACTCCCCCATCACCATCACGGACTCCTTCCGCTTCCTGGGCACCACCATCACCCGGGACCTTAAGTGGGAGCCAACCATCAGCTCCCTCATCAAGAAGGCCCAGCAAAGGATGTTCTTCTTACGGAAGCTGAGGAAGCTCAAACTGCCTCCCAGGATGTTGGCGCAGTTTTATACGGCCATCATCGAGTCCATCCTCCCCTCCTCCATCCTCACCTCCTCCATCACCGTGTGCTATGCTGGTTCCACCCCCAGGGACAGACTGAGGCTGCAGCGCGTCGTGCTCGCTGCCGAGAAGGTGATGGGCTGCAGGCTTCCATCCATCCAGGACCTGTATATCTCCAGGACCCGGAGGTGTGCAGGTCGGATCACGGCCGACCCTTCCCACCCTGGTCACGGACTGTTTTCCCCCCTCCCCTCAGGCAGGAGACTACGGTCCATTCGGACCAGAACCTCCCGCTACACTAACAGCTTCTTCCCCTCTGCCATCAGGCTGCTGAACACCAAGTGACTTGTCACTTAAGCACCATGTACAGCAGCCAGCCGGACTCATAAACAATACATTACTCCTCATGGACCTGCACTATTTCTTACCATTCACTATTTATGTATATACTGTATATAAGTCTTATTTTATTTTATTTATCTTATTCTAGTGTGGTGTTGATGTCTAGTGTTATGTTGAATGTCGCAGCGGCACACCATGACAAATTCCTAGTTTGTGTAATACTGTGTATCACATGAACAATGGCAATAAACCTTCTTCTGATTCTGATTCTAATATTTGAGACATCAAATCCTTTAAGGGGAAAGTGTTCAAGGCAGAATCCAGTGAGACCTGTGGAAATTTACTGTAAATTTAATGTGTATCACAAGCTTCTCACTTAACCTTGTATCACTGGAACTGACTTATGCATGTGCTAAAGATGTGCGTAGGCATTTAATCACATTTCCTGGTACCACCGTGTGACTGGCTCAGGAGGGTCCAGAACTTATGGAGAATATAATCACATCAGGTAATAAGATTGCGTCGCCAGTTTATCACATGATCATCTGAGCACTGTTGCTTTTCTGGTGACTTTTCAGGTTCAATTTCATTTAATACCATCTTTGTTCTTTTTGAGTTATTTATACTTTAACAGACAGGCAGAAAAACAGATGTTGGTGATGCAACAAGGAAACATGCTAAAAGGTCAATTTCATGATTTTTGCATGAAGGTCAATGTGAAGTCACAAAAACCAGCAAGATTCACCTTTTCTTATTTTTCAGTTTATAACTAGCAGATATGTTCCAACCAGTCTGTTAGTTGGATTACACTCTCAAATGTGGTGGACTCATGTGAGTGTTGAATTCCCCCTCCACCAGTGGGGGGGGGGGGGGGGGGGGGGGGTTGATGGGTGCTGAAATCTTTGTGTCACTTAACATTCTAATCCTGCAAAAGATCCGGTTTGAACAACAGAGGTTCACTAAAACATTTGATCTGTAAAAGCTGTTGCAGGATTCTACTGACTGAATGAGGAGAAAATATTTAAAAAGGTGAGCAGCCCCTGTAAGGACTAATGCACTCCAAAATTAGCCCAGGTGCAGGGTTGCTATAGCAACAAGGTAGAAACATACATGAGAGCAGAAATTAGCAGAGGGGAGTATTATTGTAGCGGAGGGGAGTATTATTGTAGCAGAGGGGAGTATTATTGTAGCGGAGGGGAGTATTATTGTAGCAGAGGGGAGTATTATTGTAGCGGACGGGAGTATTATTGTAGCGGAGGGGAGTATTATCGTAGCGGAGGAGAGGAGAGTATCGTAGCAGAGGTTGCAGCAAACGATTCAACAGCTGAGCAAACTGAAACATTAAAATGGCCATAAACAGGATGTCAAACAATATGGATGACCCCTCTGCATTTGTAGAGGAGCCCGACCTCAGGATAGGAACTTTCCTTTCAGAGTCCCTCCAGGTGATGGACTTGCTGGGGGAGGGTGCATCTGGTCATGTGAGCAAATGCTTCAGTACTAAAACTTGTGAGATGGAGGCTGTGAAGATTATTAAGAAGTTTCCTGGTCTTCCTGTAGAGAAAAATGAGCTGGTCATCCTTGAAGAGCTGCAGAGTTTGGATCCGGACACCTCCAATATCCTAAAGTGGAAGGAGAGCTTCACATAGCAGGATCACATGTACATGAGTTCTGAGCTTCTGGATCAGGACCTGCACAACTATGTCAAGGCCAGAGGAGAAGGCCTCCTCATTCTGGAGTTGAAATCAGTCATTCGGCAGGTGGCAACGGCCCTGCAGCATCTGCGCTCCTTCAAGATTGTTCATGCTGACATCAGGCCTGAAAATATCATGATTGTGGACCGGAGACAACAGCCAATCAGAGTTCGTCTCCTTAACTTTGGCCTGGCATTTCAAAGTGGAGACGGTCCTTGTTTTCAAGCTACAGGATACAGAGCTCCAGGCTGGGCATCCACCCCCCCACAGAAGCAATAGATATATGGTCTACTGGTGCAACACCTGTGGAAGTCGCTACAGCGTCCACCATTTTATTAAAGGAAGAGGAATCCGATGAGCTGAGCCAAATCATCCAGTGTCACGGCCAGCCGTCAGATGAGATTCTGGACCGGGGGAAGGACACTGCATCTTACTTCTGCGAGCAAGTCGACGGTGAACATCGCTGGAGGTTCAAGACACCAAGCGAATATGAGGAAGAAGCAGGTCTCCAGGCCCAGACATTCACCAGCATCAGACTGGATGATGTACCAGTGATCGTGGCTCATGGAGACCCGGAGGACAAAAACCTGTTTGCGGACCTGCTTAAAAGGATGATGCAGCTTGACCAGGATGAAGGCATCACACCGCTGGAGGTCCTGCAGCATCCTTTTCTCAATGAGAGCTCCCCTCAGGGTCCACCGGAGAACAATGCTGTCAGCCTCCCAGGCCCTGATGAGCACTGGAGGGATGTAAGTTTGGAGTCTTCTTCAAGGCAGCCAGGAGCACAGGAGGGGGACGCCTGTGTAATTGAATTTCCCAGTGACTTAGCTATCGATGTCCAGTTGGAAACTAGCTCCACCCAAAGTGGTTACGGCGACTGTGAGGGAAACATGAACTCAATTTCAGTTTGTTTGGATGTGGAATCAGAGGGGAGCACTGACAACAACCAGCCTGACCTCCGCTCAGAGAAGTGTGGCCTTTTTGGCCGACTGGTCAGACTGTTGAGGAACATCTTCCATTGCTTCTTCTGAAATACGTCGATGTGTATATGTCTCATTGTGTTTCTACTGTGGTGAATAAAAAATAAAATATGATTGTCAGCTATTGTCCTAAATTTGAGAAAAGATATTCATGAAGCACACACACAAGTTCCTATGTGTAGGAGTTGATAGACATAATACATTAGCCAGCTACCCCATCATACGGTGGCCGAGAGGTGCAAAACACTTTTACAAGCGGCTGAAACCAATTTACAAATAACTTTTTCTACCGGAAAGGGAATCACCGACCCTTTGTTGGGCCAATGGATGCGTTCCGTCGGTGCAGTTGGTAATTCCCTTTCTGGTTGAAAAAGGAGCCAGCCGGGAGGTGCAAAACATTTATACAAGCGGCCAAAACAAATTTACAAGTTACCTTTTCAGCCGGAAAGGGAATTACCAACTGTATCAACAGTTGAACCGGAAGCGGATAAGAAGTTCATGGTGACGCGGGATGGACGGCAGGCGGAAGGCGGAAGGACCAGCCGCACAGGGGACATCTCAACAGCCGGATAATGCTAAGCAAAGTAAGTGTAGCATAGCCGTCGCTATCTGAAGTACGTACAACTTGAATCAGCTGTACCATTGGTTAGCAGCTGCAACTTTCTGTAAGCTTTAATTTCAGCAGAAAAACATTTCCCAGCATACAAGAAGTTCCTGGAGTACAGAAATTCCAAATCCAAGGAGCGTCAGTCTTATAACTACGGGCCAAAAGGAAGACTTCGGGCTAAAGAGCGAAAACACGTCCAGGTCTGTTGTACTGGCTGTATTAGCTTATCACTCGACTGTCTGACTCGGGGTAACTCAAAAATAGATCTATGTAAGAGAACTTATATATTTGACACAGGAATCTGTGCATAGATTTTAAAGCATGTAGCACTCGTGCAAGATGAGACGCTTTGCTGAAGCAACTGGGCACGACAGTGCAACTACTGTATCTGGAGGGTAGTTTCCAGTCATGTTCGGCTAACTATGGAACTGTTGACATAAATTAGAACATGTTCCCTCCATGTTCTCCATAATTAATGGGAAACACTGGTGTATGTATAATCTTTTGTGTTACTTTGTATAGTACATGAAATTAACCGTACCTTTTTCATTTTTTAGATAAACATTGGAATGATGGTGCCAAATGGGACTGCTCTAAAACCTCTAAGAGGGAGAACACTCCCGTTATTTGTAGACCCAGAAATAGAAGCACCTGATATCCTGAAACAAGCCGTCCAGAAGATGAGGACATTTAACCGGGACACTCCAGAAGGAACTTATGTCCTTTTGTATCCAGACCACATCCAGAAGGCGAGGCTGCTGTGTCTGTGGAAGACATTTTGATGTTTACAACAGGGCTGACATCACTTCCTCCTTCTGGGTTGGAACCGTTGCCACGAATAGAGTTCCTGGATGACTCTCCATTCCCAATGGCAAATACATGTTCAAACGTGTTGAAATGACCACTCCTGGGGTCATACAGTGTGTTTAAGGCACAAATGGACTTTGCAATTCAAAATAGTCCAGGATTTGGCTGTTTATAAGCCATATTGGATGACCCCTGGAGCTTGGACTCTAAAAATGTTTGTTATGCCGTTGGTGCACCTAAAGGTGCAGTTGCAAGTGTTTTTCCTATGATGTTAAAGTAAGAGGCTGTTTTGTTTTTTTGGAGGGGGGGGGGGGGCAGTTTTAGATCCATCATTCTGAAACTGTTCTGTTCATGAAACACTAGTAGTTCAGGATTGTATCTATTAAAAAAAGGAAATTCATGCTCATTACTACGCATTATGTTTATTCATATTTCCCACTTTAAAATAATGATGCTGCGGGTGACAAATGAAGACACTTTGTGTACAAGTTACACCTTTCTAATAAATGTCTTTTCAACTCATAGCTGAGTAATTTCCTTTAGTTTCAGATACAGCTCAGTTGCAGACTGCCAGTACTCTGCCTTCTGTAAATGATTGCTCTGCATGGCCAAGTCCAGGTACTCCTGCATGTTTGCATCCCCACATGGAGCTCTTGTCAGGGGAGCCTCAGGAAAAGCATCCAGTTGAGTCTGTTCAATTTGAAATCCACAGTCTCTGGAGTCAACCTATGTTACACAGAAGATATTATTACATTTGAAAAACCAAATAAATGCAGACAATCTACCATCAAATATTACCGGTGTGGTAAGTAGTAGAGCTCATTGGGCACTCCTCCTGGACATGATGCTGTTCTGGAGGGCCGGATCCTGTGACTGTTCCACAATCCAACACACTCACAAGTACACACACTCAGTAATTCCCTTTCCAGTAGAAAACGTTATTTGTAAATTTGTTTCAGCCGCTTGTAAAAGTGTTTCGTCATTTGTAAATTTGATTCAGCCACTTGTAAAAGTGTTTCGTCATTTGTAAATTTGTTTCAGCCGCTTGTAAAAGTGTTTTGCACCTCTCCGCCACCGTAGTAGAGCGATGTAGAAGATTTGTACTTACGTGAAGCGCCAAATGGAGTGAAGCGCGAGGCTGGGACTAGATCAATTGAAATGGCGGTGGGTTCACGTACAATGGGAAATTCGAAAGCTGCCATTTGAAATCGGGTTATTTTCCCGCTGAATGTGACGCACACAGACAGCCCCTCCCACACCCACTGGCTGGGAGCTGCTCCACCCCTCCCCCCACACAGATTCGCGATCAGAACCACCTGTTTTGGACCGCTTAACGCCGTCCAATTCTATGGAATCTGGGCACGTTAGAACCACAAGACTTTGAAATATAACCATGTCGAGCTTCATAACTTTAGCTTACCCGGTGACGGAGAAACAACGAGTTAAACACGAAGCTTTTGTCGGTTCTGAGCCGTTTTCCCGCTCTGTTCTGCATTGAGTTAATCGGAGATTTGAGCGGACCAGTCGGCGCTTTAGCTCGTTTTACGGGGCGCTGGTTAATTTAACGTCCTCACACCGACGATAACGGATTAGATTTACAAAATGATGTTTTTGTTTGTTTTTAATCAATCTATGAGCTTTTTTGTGCTGGATTCCACCTTTCCACCCAGTGAATCAACACACTATCACAATCCATATCTTCTTTAATAATACAAACCATAATTCAAGCACAGACAGCACACCCACAAGTCCTTACACTCACACACTATTCAACACAGTTGACTTCCATGCAGCTACAGAATACACTCTTTATATGCCTGCAGACTTTGGCAAACCATTTAGAGACTTTAACCCTAAACACGCCTTTCTTTTTAGAAGGTGATTTGCTGCTGTTTTCAGAAGTGGTGGCATCAGAGTAGTCACTACTGGAGACACCCTCTGATGAATAGCTGTCAGCTTCAGAGGATGCACCATCAGAAGTTCCATTACTGGAGACTGTTTCTTCCTCACATAGTGAGGTAGCATTGTCTACTGAGGTATCTACACAAGAAGTATCACGAGTAGAATCTTCAGAGGACTCTTGTTGCGAGGACTCTATGTATTCCACTGGGCTCTCCGTGGATTTAGTATCACTGATTTCCTTCTGGGAGGACTCACTCTCTTCTTCCACTAGGGACTCCGTATGTTTGGCCTTATTGGCCTCTCCTTCAGTGGACTTCCTGTTAATAGCAAGGCAGAGAAGCTCCTCTGAGAAATTACTGTCTTTTTCTGGTAAGGTCCTGATGATTTCTTTTTGTGAGGGCTCACAGTCTATTTCCTCCAGAGATTGAGTGAATTTTCCCTTCAAGACATGATGGTTTCTACCCGGAGGACTCGCTGGTTTCTGCCTCAGAGGTCTCACTGGCTTCTGCCTCAGAGGACTCGCTGGTTTCTGCCTTGAACACTTTTCCCTTAAAGGATTTGATGTCTCCTTCTTTGGTGGGCTTCTTTTCCGTCTCCAAAGTCTTTGCCTCTTTCTGAGAAGAGCTTCTTATTTCTGACTCAAATGAGTTCTTTTTGTTTCTCTTCTCATTTGAGTTATCAGCTGAAACCTCTGTGAACGCTAAACTGTTCATTTTTTCACACATTTTCAAGCTGCAAAAAACACATTGTGTAAATTAAAAAATGTACAATAACAAAATAGGCTCCTTGATTTTTGTACAAACATTTGCACGTTATTGGCCCAATTAATTTTTACAAGTTTCAAACTTAATTTTAATGCTAATGACCGGAAGGCTTTAACTGGTACAAATATTACATCTAATTAATGATACACAGTACTCAGTAGAATCAGCTATGTAGTGGGAGTTAGCTGTGCTGTGTGGCTTGATATGTCTCTAAATGTTTCAAAAACCTATAACCTCACTGATATCAAATAGAAATAATGTCACTCACTAGTCTTTGCTCTCCACTGTTCTCAGGTGCCCCATTGTTATAAAGTCATGCTGCAGGGCTTTCTCAGGAGAGATTCTCTGACGCTCATCAAAGTGGAATAACTTCTTCAGGAGATAATAAAGAGCCCTGCGCTCCTTCATTTCATTTTTGTCATTTGTTGGATTGGCCTGCCATTGGAATCAGTGATTAAATACAAAGATAATTAATCACAACAATGAAATTAATTATGTGTACTGTGGAAGTCCTAAAATTATGGCCTGACGGAACAAAGTGGTGTGTAAATTATCTGAGCCAGGATGGCACCCTGTGGCACACATCCATTCCTTTTTACACCTCGTAAGGAATCCATGTGCCGACCCACTTTCCTCCCACTTAAATCTTAAGTTCTGCATTGCTCCTGGAGATACTGGAAATATCTGTCTCATAGCTTCACCAACCCTGGTTGCCCATGGGCCAAAACGTGCAGCATTAGGTCTGGCTTTAATGCCTGCTGCTACCTCAACTTTATCCAAATCCCAGAGAGACACTTGTCTACCTAAAATTCCTCTAAAGTCTCCCATCGCCAGCTGCATGCTCTGTGTTAAACTAAAAAGGCTGGACATCCACTTGCCGCCTCCCTCTGCGGGTGGGGGCATCTTATCCACCAAACAATTAATGTCTGTGATAGCAAACGGAACATATACTGGTTCCTGTCCTCCTCTTTTCTGCATCAGAGGGGCCTGGAACTGCGGCATTCCTGAAACGGGCCCCTTACTCCTTGTGTGTATTGCTGTTTGACCCGCCTCCTCATTATTTATGGCCCCTGTCAACGGTACACCTCTATACTCACACTCACTCTCTTCCCTTGATTCTGATTCATAATTTTCCAAAAATAAACCTGGGTCTTTTTCATATAATTTTGTCTGAGATTCAACAGACTCCTGAAGCTCCAATTCTCCAATAAATGTAGCCGGAATTTTGAAGGTATCTGTCTTATTCTCGCTCTCCTCTTTATCACTGCCATAAATCAGTCTTGCCTTCTCCTCCCTGCGCTCAGCCCTGGCAAATCCTCCTGAGAGATCAGCTCTTTTTACTTGTTTTGTTTGATTGCTAATTGTTTTGAAGACGTTTAATGCAGATTTTTGACTATCTTGTTTTTTAAAATATAGTCTGTTGGGAGATTTTAGGGCGAACCACCTGAGCTTCCTCTCTAAATTCATTTTTTCCTAAGTTATCTTCAACATCTTCCTGTCCCTGTTTGATCCTTCTAACCTGTCTCCGAAGTTCACCCACTGTCTCACGTAAATCCTGTATTTCTTCATCTCTGTCCACATCTAACTGACCACTGTTAGTAGTCAAAACTGGCAATTGATATGGGGGTGGGGAAGTGGTAGTAGGTAATGCTGGATAAAGAGTGGTGTTAAATGTCAGTGTCTGGTTTGGATCTTCTAATGGAGGCTTCTCTACATTGGGCACTCGTGTAACCCCCATAGATCTGCAATAGTGCACCGCTGCACATGTCACAGCCACAACATGTATCCTTCGACGCTCATCTTCTAACTCCTTACCCTGTTTTTGCCATGATTTTCCTGCTATAAAACCTTTGGATTTTGGATTATCCAAATGATCCTGTAATCTAGTGTGAATTTCTGACTCCCACTTACACAATGCTTCAGCTAAATTAACCTTCACCTCTGGAGGGGGAAGTATCTTTTGCTTCTGAGCTTCTTTCCACAACTTTTTTATTGCATCCAATTCTCTTTTCCTGTCCTGTTCTTTCATGCCACTCACCACCTGATCAAGAGTCCACTTCCACTGTTCTTCCACAGACCGAGGATAGGGAGAACATTCTCCCTGATCCCAACACGCTTTACCACATTCCAGTTCCATCTTTAACTATGCTCCCAAGTGAGATTGAATGTGAATGACTCCAACGGTCAACTCAATGCCTCAGTGAAACAAGCTTCTAGATCAAACGTCTTTGATCCGGTTCCACTCTGGGGGTTAATTCCCAAGGACAAAGAGCCTTTTAATTCACATTCACTCTGGCACTTTTCCAACCCACACAAAAACACAAATCTCGAGCGTCGGGAGTGTCCGTCCCGTCAACTGCGCTCCGAGTCCCAACCCAAATCTTTTTCATATACAGTGCTGTGCATACAGCAATACAGCACTGTACTAGTTCCGGTTTACTCTAACCGTCTATTCCCTGTGTTTTCAACAGTACTTCCGGCCTCTAACCGGCTATTCCCTGTTTTTTCAACAGTACTTCCGGCCTCTAACCGTCTATTTTCCGGACTCTAACCGTAATTCCTGCAGTCGTTTCAATATTTTCTATATTTGTATCTGGAATTTATAACTAGGACACTTCAATTGACAGTGACAACAAATTTGGAAATTGCCAATGTGCAGAACTTTTGATTAAACAGGTGTCTGCTTACCTTTTATTAGGGATCCCTTTGTCGTCAGTTGTCCTCCGAAGTGACCGTTGTTGAATTCTTTGCCTCAGATGACTTCTCTGTCTTCATCACGTCGGGGTCACCAAATTGTTGGATCGCAATACCTCTCGTGTGTCACTGCCAATCCGCGTGTTCTTTAAATGAAGACTTCAAGTAAACAAATGCCAATTTCAAAATGTATTTAGCAAATAGAATCAATTCAAGATACAAATATTACAGAGCTCTGGGCAAGTTCATAACCCTAGCAACAACAGAATCAATTGTCAGGGCATGAAGTCTGACCACCTAACTATCCCTTGGCCCAGTCTTTTATAGAAACACAGATGTAAATTATTGATGCTAATTCAGTCCAATCCAGTCCTTCTTCTTGGGTGACTTCATCTTCTTCTTCCTGCCTCCTTGGTGTTGGTGCAGTCCTTCTTCTCCATTGTCTTCTCAGATGGCCAGATCAGAGGTCTTATTCCTGTCCAGGAACTTATCAATCACCAGTAAATTATGCTGTCATGTTTTACGATGGGGGTCTACCATTTCCTGTCTGCCTGGCTCCAACTGTCTAAGCAGTATTCATGTCAAGGAAGGGTCAACTGACTTGCTTATGTGTATTCCTACTAAAGATTATATACTATCCCTAACTTCTGAACTAACTGTAACATAAAACAAAAACATATAGTATAACACATGCTAATAAGATAAAAGATGCTAACAAGATAAACTAATTCTCTGTCTCTGTGACATGGAGCATTGGAATATTTCAGCTGCAGCCAGCAAAAACCCATCAGAATGACACATGGGAACCGCAGGTCATTTGACTTTAGTCAGTCTGTTAAATGTTATAGGATTTATTGCAATCTAATAAAAACTATAAATAAATGTGGGAAATAGGAAATAAAAAGAAGCAAAATGACCAAATAAATCTCCCATGAATACAGTAAATTTAAAGATGAGAACCTGCTGCACTGTGCCGTGCCCCTTCTCTATTGAGAAAAGCCCAAGTGTGTCCTTCAGTCACCTCAGACATTCAGCCAGCTTTTAATACCTTTGTTCAAGCCCAGAACGCCCTGGATTATTCCCACTGAAGATGGAAAAGCAGGTGGAAAACATGAGTTATTGTTAACTGTACTGGTGTATGACTAGAGCGCATTACTGGACCACTATAAACTTGTTGTTTGTGGTTTTTCTTTCTTTGTGGAGATTAACACGTTAAAAATAAATTGCACTGGTTCAGCAGTTGATCTTGTTTTCTTATTTGACCTGTACGACACAATTTCACAAAGCTAAATATACATTTTTACAGAATAGTTTTATCCTTCTGATTACCAGCACCAGCTATTCAGAATATATAATGTAGTGGGTTTTAAAATGAACTGAATGATGTCTGCCTTGTCTCTCCTCTACCTGTCCTCCCCCTTCTCCTCCTCTCTCCCTACCCACCCCCCCATCAGCAGGAGGGTCCCCCCCCCCCCATATGAGCCTGGTCCTGCTCAAGGTTTCTTCCTGTTAAAGGGGAGATTTTCCTGTTGATTGTTAGGGATCAGGCCCTGGGATTCTGCATAGCACCAAGTTTGACTACAACAGACATTACAAATAAAGATGATTTGATTTGATTTAAAAATAAAAGAACTGCGCCTGAAAATAAAGCAGAAGCAATAAAAACCCAACACCAGCGAAGCTTTCGAAGAATCTCAGATATTGATGAAAAATTCTGGAAATCATGATGGAGAGATATTTTTCTCACGGCTCAAATTCCACAGCTATTAAGTGATTAAATGGATTTAATGGTGATATTCTGGAGTCCACAATTTCAGGTGAAGTTACACTGGGGAACAATTTGAAAATATCCTGTTGAAATTATTCTAAATTATTCTGATTAAAAATAAAATTGGCACGCTGATTCCAAAATTACAGTCATTCCCCCCCAGCCCGTCAAGTTTTGAAAGCTTCTCCTCCAGATCAGCAAATTTCCCCTAATGAGCTGGAGTCAGACTGGCCAGCTGATGACAACTGGATCAGCTCCGTTGGTGCCGTCACCATTAAGAGGTGTGTGCAGCCCCCAAAAGGTCAGTACTGTCAATATCCTATAGGGACACTTTGGACCAGAGGGGATCCTATAGATCAAAAAGTTGACCCAGTTTGATTCCGCACCCAAAAACGAACATCTGTCAGACGAACTCCAGTTGTTTCCCAGTATTTCAGTTAAAACGTGGACCAAATTGTTCTGAAGAGAGGCGCTTGTGCTGAATATGACGCGATCCAACCACAAACACGTGACGTGTAGAGGAAGAAGAAGCGAAAGTGAAAGGAAAGTTTACAACTTCGGGCTCCATCTTGAGTGACCGAGCCCTGATGGAAAACCTCTAATATTCAGGTAGCATTTGGTTCTTTCACTGCTGTCGTCTCGAATCAATGTTCCGCTGCGAGATGCGGCTTAATAACCTGCGTGTTCGCAATGAGCGTGCGCGTGTTTCGGACGCACATTGCGGCTGGTCGACGGGAATGTTGTGACGGATGATCAAACTTTGTACCGTGTTTCCTCTAACTGCGTTTTCCGCTAACCCTGAGCCGACATTTTAGAGGTTGAGGAAGCACATTTTAATACTCACAATAAGTCGACAATATTATTTGCAGTTAGTGGAAAAATCCACGGAAAGAGGGACACAAACGCGACAGTTTTAGCCTCCTCTCTTTGTCCCTCCACCAGGGGGACAATCAATCCTTTATTTAAAAAAGGAGAGTATGGAAAGAGGGAGAGATCAAGGCATTCCATTTTATTGTTTTAACAACTGGTTCTTTGTGGAATATGAATTTGTTATTATGGATTTATGAAATGTGTTCTGTTTTGAATGAAGCAGTCAAGAAAACGAAAGGAAACCTAAACCCATGGTGTTTTGATATTTTTGGTCCTGTACATGTGGTCAGATCAGATCAGTCTGAGCAGAATTGGGTGTTTTTTGCCCTTTGCTGTGTGTCATCTATTCTATTCAGCATGTTGGGTTGCTTGACTTCTGTTGGGTCATGGCAACTTGATCATCACTTCTGAGATATTGACACACCTTTTTCCTGAGGCTGGCTCCAATGCTGCCAACACACCTGGCCATGGATATGGTGGGACTTCTGTGATGAGTGGGGTCAGAGGTGGTGGACAAGCTCTGCTCCAAAACAAGCTTGCTAGATATGTTTGGGATCTCCTCCGCCACAACCACCAGCTGCAACTAGTAGCTGTGCACGCCATGCAGAGTTTTGACCTCTAGGTCAGGCTACAGATGTTTTTTCCAGCACCATCATGTGTTGGTGAGAAACATGATGCGCCTGATCAAAAAAAGCTGTTTGTAATCTGACAGACGAGCCATGATGAGATGTCAAGGTGCGTTGTTGAAAATGAAGATCCTCTTCTTGGAATCCTGTCTGAGATGACAGAAGATGATGCTGCATTTGACCCACTTTGATGATGTGATGACGTATTTCTGTTTAGTTTTGAATGCATTCTCATCTTATTTGTTGAATTTAATGTTGAGAACTGACATCTTGAAAGAATTTAGGTTTTCTTGTAAACCATAACCAGATAAAAAATGATTTAATTTGTATTTGTGTGCGTCCGTCTAATGCCACCGCACCTTTTGAAACACCCAGGAGAAACATTTTTTCCACAACTATTTTATATTTAACATGGTGTAAACTTTTAAGATGTCCCAAAACTTTTTTCCAATATATATGTGGCCTGTATGATGTACAGGGTGACATCATATAATAGATTTTGATGTGAATGAGCCGACAATACGTCATTGGACAGACCTCTGCTTGTCTTCATGCTGAGAATCATGTTCTTTAATCTTCTTTTCTGTGTCAGCAGACTGTTCCTGCTTCACCGTTTAGACTCACATTTAAAAATGAGCGAATGTGTGATGGAAGAGGAAGAGAGAGCAGAGTCCGTAGTGCCCAGCTGTGTGTCCATGAAGAGCGACAGGTCCAAAGACCAACCTTTAAACTTCGGTATTGGACCTCAAGGCTCACCTTTAAAGTAAGGTTTTCTGAACCACAGAACTCTGCCTTAGAACATTTCACAACCATACAAAACATCATTTTGTGGGTATTAGCCTCCACTATCGTGAAAAATGAAATTCATCAGCTCTTTAAAATGAAACGGTGCACAGTCCTTTCACCATGTTGGCCTGTGGAAAACCAGTGTTGTCGGCCCGATGGACCAGCGTCCCCATCGTTGCCGGACCACCGTTGGCCACCAGTTGGGTTTTGGGATCAAAGTGGGGGCGTTTCCTGTATCCGGTTCTCCTCACGGATCCATGACTACAACATGTTGCTGCAAGTGCAGAGACGTTTGCTCTGGAAAGAACTTTAGAGCACATTCAGTGCTGCAGGATGAGGGGCTGGAAAAGGTGCCAGTTCTTTTCTCACTGCAGGGAACAGTTAAAAAAAGCAGCTTAAACTCTGAAAACATGAAAATGATACAGAGACATCATTGATTTATTGATTCAGTTGTTATCCAGAATGGATTAGAAATGTTCCTGTTTGATAAAAATGCAGTGAATTGGGATTATTTAACTCCAACCTCTACAGATTATTTACCTTCATCACAGTCTCATCACTATTTCTGATGTTTCCTCAGGATGGACGAGGACAGAGCAGAGTCCACAGTGCCCAGCTGTGTGTCCATGAAGAGCTACATGTCCAAAGACCAACCTTTCAACTTCGGTATCGGACCTCGAGGCTCACCTTTAAAGTAAGGTTTTCTGAACCACATAACTCTGCCTTAGAACATTTCACAACCATACAAAACATCATTTTGTGGGTATTCGCCTCCACTATCGTGGAAAATGAAATTCATCAGGTCCTTAAAATGAAACGGTGCACCAACATGTCAGGTGTTCGCTCCCATTAACTCCCATGTTAATTTTAGTGTGGTAAATCTTTTAAAACTGAAAGTTGCTTCTGTTTTTAACTGGTCATTTCTCCTACATGGGTTAACATCATCTCACAAAAATTCCTAGGCATATATTTTAAAGTTTCCCAACAATATCCATCATTGCAGAGTGCTCCAGCTCTCCATTTAGATACGGATGGGTAAGACATGGCAGGTCTGTGCAGCTTGTTCTGCCACACTGTTCCACCACATGTCATGAAAATTCATTAAAAAGTCTATTTATAAGGCTCCTGGTTCTAATAAACCCATAGACAACAATATCAGTCATTTCTAAATGGTTGAAATAAGCTTTTGAATACGCGTGACCTCTGTGCTATTTAATGATCAGTTTCAGAGACCAGACGACTGTATTTGGAGCATAAATGGAGAACTTTTGTTCTATTCTATGAGTTTATATTCCTGATTTGGCACTTTTATTTTTAACATAAATTCACAATGAAGAAAAGCCACTAAACACTTAGATCAAATACACTTTTCTCCAACTAAACGAGCTTGTTAGAACGTAAATAACTTTATATTTTTTGCTCAGTGTTCATTCAATCTTCAACTGTCAGAGCAAACTGAAAGTAGAAGTGAACGCAGCCTTTCTTAGGCGTTGCTAACGCCCAGTAGACATGTATAACCACTATTCCCATTTTTGACAGGTGTCAGAAACGGTCTGCTTCCATTGGAGATTCCTCCTGTCCCGAGGGTGAAAAGAAACGGAGAACTGAACTGCAGACCGCCGACCTGAACAACAGCGTCTCACGTAAGCTCGTACATTTGTATTTATAAGATACTTTTGGGTCGGAATAAAGGAACAACTTGTGTATTTACAATGTGCAAGAGAAGATCCAGAGAGCTCTTGTTTGGTTCCACTGGAACCCCTGGACCCTCTTCAGACCTTCCTAAATGCTTAGACAGTATTTAGCAACATTTAGTCATTTAGTTCTGGAAAGTGTTAAAGAGCTGAAGGCAGGTGACCTTTACAGGACAATGGGTCTGCTGAGTATGATGTGTTTGGAGAAGGTTTGATGTGTTTTTCTAAATATCATCCAGCTTTTACCAGCTGTTTAGTCCAAGCAAACTCTTGGAAGACATGGAAATGGTTGTTATAGACTAAATTAGATTGAAACCCAATGAAATAAAAGAATAGGTGTACATAAGAAGACATAACATTTCAAACTGACAGTGAGATGGGTCATTACCCGACTGTTGCTTCTATCATTCAAACATGACAGAATATTTTCCAGTTGAGGACATCTGTGTTACTGCTGTAGATGACAATTGTCAAAGGATTTAAAAGATTGTTTGTTTTAGAGGGTGATGAACTGCAGGAGGTGATAGAAGGTCATAAGATGAGTCTGAAGAGAAGATGTGAACATGTGACTGAAGGAACTCATGAAGCAGGAAGTGGAACCCTGCTGAACAAGATCTACACTGAGCTCTACATCACTGAGGGACAAAGTGAGGAGGTGGACACACAACATGAGGTGAGACAGCTTGAGAGAACCTCCAAGAAGAACATCCAGGACACTCCAATCAAGTGCCAGGACATCTTCAAAGTCTTATCTGAGCAACAGAGACACATCAGAGTGGTTCTGACCAACGGTGTCGCCGGCGTTGG
This sequence comes from Takifugu rubripes, assembly GCF_901000725.2. Classification (NCBI taxonomy): domain Eukaryota; kingdom Metazoa; phylum Chordata; class Actinopteri; order Tetraodontiformes; family Tetraodontidae; genus Takifugu; species Takifugu rubripes. The sequence goes on along the minus strand of NC_042303.1, from coordinate 587,038 downwards.
AAAAACCTTCTCAGTGCAGAAGTTCAGTCTGGACTGGGCAGAAGGTTTGGAGAACCAAGACATCAGTCTGGTGCTTCCGCTCTCATGGAGGGAGCTGAACTTGATCAGAGATGAGCAGCACAGTCTTCTCTCACTGCTTCATGTTTTCCATCCAACATTACAGAAGATCAGAGCAGAAGATCTGACTGTCTGGAAACTTCTGTTCATCTTTGATGGCCTGGATGAAAGCAGATTTTCACTGGATTTCAACAACCATCAGGTCATCTCTGATGTCACACAAGTATCGTCCGTTGGCGTGCTCCTGGTGAACCTCATCCAGGGGAACCTGCTTCCCTCAGCTCTCATCTGGATCACCTCCAGACCTGCAGCAGCCCATCAGATTCCTCCCTCGTGTGTCGACAGGATCACAGAAGTACGAGGCTTCACTGACTCCCAGAAGGAGGAGTACTTCAGGAGGAGGTTCAGTGATGAAGATCTGTCCCAGAGAATCATCTCACACATCAAGGCCTCCAGGAGCCTCCACATCATGTGTCTGATCCCAGTTTTCTGCTGGATCACTGCTATAGTTCTGGAGGACATGATGACCAGAGACCAGAGAGGAGAGCTGCCCCAAACCCTGACTGACCTCTACTCACACTTCCTGATGGTTCAGATAAAGAGGAAGAAGCAGAAGTATGGAGGAAAGCAGAGACCAGAGGAACTGACTGAGGCTGACAAAGAACTCCTTCTGAAGTTGGGTCGGCTGGCGTTTGAACATCTGGAGAAAGGAAACATCATGTTCTACTCAGAAGACCTGAAGCAATGTGGACTGGACGTCTCCGAGGTGTCGGTGTACTCAGGAGTTTGTACAGAGATCTTCAAGAGAGAGAGTGTGATCTTCCAGAAATCAGTCTACTGCTTTGTTCATCTGAGCATTCAGGAGTTTCTGGCTGCCGTCTACATGTTCCACCGTTACACCAGGAAAGACACAGTGGTTATAAATCAGTTCCTAGAATATTCGAAACCAAACCGCTTTTCCTGGTTTTCATGGTTGTTTACAAATAACGATCCAGCCAGATCTCTTGATGACTTCCTCAGGAGAGCACTAATGAAATCTCTCAAAAGTGAAAATGGCCACCTGGACTTGTTTGTTCGCTTCCTTCATGGTCTCTCTCTGGAGTCCAATCAGAGGATCTTGGGTGGACTGTTGGATCAGAGGAACAGCCACCCAGAAACCATCCAGAAGGTCCTCAACAACCTGAAGAAGGTGAACAGTGATGAAATCTCCCCAGACAGAAGCATCAACATCTTCCACTGTCTGATGGAGATGAAGGATCAGTCAGTCCATAAGGAGATCCAAGAGTTCCTGAAGTCAGGGAAGAAATCAGAGAGGAGACTGTCAGAGATCCACTGTTCAGCTCTGGCCTACCTGCTGCAGATGTCAGAGGAGGTTCTGGATGAGCTGAACCTGCAGCAGTACAACACCTCAGATGAGGGACGACGTCGCCTGATTCCAGCTGTGAGGAACTGCAGGAAGGCCGTGTAAGTAAAGATTTTTAGGGCCGGACATCAGCGTTTAAATCAAGCAAGTGGATCATGTCAGGCAGCAATACCCCCTCCAGTGGTCATTCCTTCAATTCTTTATCTCCATTGCAGCGTCCATAAATTAAAAACAACAACAATTCATCCAGAAATGTTCAACACTGGCTGGATATAAGTTCAAAGGTCAATCCAGACAAACCAACATAAGGCAGGAATAATAGGAGCCACAAGTTAACTGACTATCATGAAATTACTGTCATGTCATTAAATCACTTTTGTTTGTTTGTATACATCGTATTCAAACGACAGAAAAACACATTTTAACTAATGACACGTGACTATTTTGCTTCATTTGTTCAACGTAAAAACAGCCGGCCTCGTTGGTTTAAATGGGTGTTTTAGGTCTTTGTGGCGGTTCCGTTTGGAGCCTTTATGTGACCCACAAAGTTGTTTGAGCCTTTCCACACCCGTTAGGTGGCAACTTCATCACTAGCAACAAAAGGTGCAGTGAAAATGATTTGAAGGGAAACAGGCAGATAGAACAGAAGCTGAGGGCAATCGATGCAACCAGAGACTCTGATGTCATCGATCGGATCGCTGAATTAAGACTTGACGCACCATCGTACAAATTGGATGAAATGCAAAATATCCAAAGAGCCGATAGACAGATAAAAAGATGCACGTTTCTTTAAACCATTTGCTACAATCATTTTAAATATTGAGTAATTATGAGCTGTTCTAAAATAAGACAAATGTTGAGAATAATTCAGTTGCATTTCAGATCTGATGGTCGTTCAAACTGTTGCTCTACGGTGTTGAATTTAGCTTTTCCAGGAAATGAGCTACATTTGTGTTGAGGTAGATTCTCAGATAAGTTGATGAGAAATCCCAAAGTTTGACTCACTATTTTTGTTTCATACACAACAGACTGGCTGGTAGTTTTCTTTCAAAGAGTCATTGTGAAGTTGTGGCCTCAGCAATGACGTCAAACCCTTCTCATCTACGGGAGCTGAGCTTAAGCACAAACCCAAACCTGACAGTTGCCGACGTAAAGTTCCTGTCTTCTGCAATGATGCATCCAAACTGCAGACTGGAGACGCTCAGGTCAGGAGGCCTCTGTTGGTCTTTTCTAAATTTCTTTACATTTTCTGCTTTTCTCTTCATTTTCAGATTTAGAAATGTGTTTTTATTTGCCCCATTTATTCCTTTTCCAGGCTGTGGGACTGCAGGTTATCAGAGACCAGCTGTGGCTCTCTGGCCTCGGCGCTGAGGTCCAATCCCTCCCATCTGAGGGTTCTGGACCTGAGCTACAACCAGCTGAAGGATCCAGGAGTTAAGCGGCTCTGTGGTTTTCTCCAGGATCCTCTCTGTGAGCTGGAGACTCTCAGGTGAGTCAGAGATGATCCAGTACTTTCCCAGGTGTAACTAGTTAGACAATAAATGTTTACATGTTTGATCTTTGTTATAAACGTAGTGTTACAGTTCTCAGAAAAAAGACCACACAGGACAGATTTGCAGTATTAAATTGGTTGTGGAAATCTGTCCCATGTGAGGATGGTCATCAATGACTAGAAAGGAAGTATCAGTTGTAGATTTGTCTTGTTTTATTTTAGGCTGGCCACAAAACCGCCCAAACATTCAGACCAATCAAAAATGGTTCTTCCTGTCTTTTAAAGATCAGAAGGAAAACTAGAAACCCCAAAAAGAAAGCTGCTGCAGTGTGCCATGCCCCTTCTCTCCTGAGAAAAGCCATCCCAAAAAAGAGAAAAGCCCAAGTGTGAAGTGAGCACCCTGTTAAACCTCGGTACCGAAAGCCTGCAGTCATTCTCATCTGAGGTGGCTTCATTCCAGCCAGAAGCCCAAACCTGCCTCCCTCTTAAAGGGGCAGCAGGTCAGTCCAACCACAGAAACCTTCATGAAGATCTGAAGCTTTCAGCATCCACAATTGTTGCACCTCACTTCCATTGGAGTCCAAATCAGAAGTCAACAAGTTGATTCTACACCGATTCTACACAATGCAACCATTTTAAAAAGGTTTCCATCCATAAGTTTTCACGAATATTTAGATAAATCTGTTTGTTCATCGCCTCCTTCTTTTGTAATGATCATTAAAGAAAATGACCTTATTGGAGTTTTTCTCCTCACAAATATGGCTTTCTATGAACGATGCAATAAATGCAGCTTGCAATCTAAGACAATATGGAAGTATGTGTATATAATAGTAGTGGAAGTAGCTCATAAAATAATACATTTGCTCTTCTCATCGAATCTTTCTATGTTATTAAAGAAAAACCTGCTCTTAGTCAACAACATCTAAGACATCGACCAAAAATCCTAATTTTCTACAGTCTAATATAAAACAGTAGAGAAGACTCTTTCTGCAGAGACACTGGTGGCAGGAATGCAGAAGTATCACCTGCTCAACTTGGAAGGTGGAGCAGAAACCACCAGCTGAGAAGGTCCTCAGCGAGAGGAAGTGGTGGAGAACCATGAAACTTGCTCAGCTCCACCTCAGCTCCAGAGACGGGCTGAGCTGGAGCTGTGGCACCAGGTATCGCCCAGAAGAGCCTCCAACAAACAAGCTCTTCTCTTGGGAGGAGAGGGCTTTGAATCTCAGCTCAGTGTGCTTGTCTCTAGTAGGTGGCAGCTGCACCTTTTCCTGAGGTCCTTGTTGATGCCCTGAGGGGAATTGATGCTCCTGCAATGTTTTCTGGCAGCATTGAGCTTGCAGTGGGGCAATCAAACACACTGTGGGGTGGCTCTCTTTCCTTCTCTCATCTGGAGAACAAGTGACACCAGCTGCCAATCATTGTTGGAGAAATGTGCAGTCAGGGGAACGATGCGTCCAGACTATAGCCACCCTTCCAGCATCCAGCAGTGTCTAAAACCTTTGATTTGGTTTCACCAGAGAGTGTAGGGATTGCAGGGTCGCTGCAGCATCGCCCACAAGCTATCAGGAGTGGGTCGCTTTGGCCCAACTCCTGACAAGAGTTGAGCTATTGAGAAATGTGGTCTCACAAACCTGGAAGGTATTTTGACCCACACACACTTTACATACGGTGGAGATCTTGTCCACCCGCCCTGAAAGAACCCAAAATAGGAACATACGGCAGATAAGCCAGTGCAGGACCAGAGGTTTGTTGCTTGTAAGCTGTGTTTTGCTCTGGTACATGTTGATTTTTATTTGTCTTCTCTCAAAATAATTGTTATTTTAGACTAAGTGGCTGCAGTTTATCAGAGACCAGCTGTGATTCTGTGGCCTCAGCTCTGAAGTCCAACCGCTCCCATCTGAGGGTTCTGGACCTGAGCAACAACACGTTGCAGGATTCAGGAGTGAAGCGGCTCTGTTCTGGACTGGAGAGTCCAAACTGTAAACTGGAGAGGCTCAGGTCAGTCTTCATTTTTCTACCTATATACCAGCTGCTAAGATGGTGAAGTGAGGCTGTTCTCAACACTGCTGTGATGCACCACATTAAAAAAATTCCTTGTAATATCGTGAATTCAGGTCTGACCCAACTAAGAACTAACGTAGGTTTAGTACTGACGCAGATAACATGCAGACCTGCACCGTTTAACGTCATCCTGCATTTTTCAGATTAGACTACTGCAGTTTATCAGAGATCAGCTGTGGCTCTCTGGCCTCGGCGCTGAGGTCCAATCCCTCCCATCTCAGAGAACTGGACCTGAGTCGGAACCAGCTGCAGGATTCAGGGGTGAAGCTGCTCTGTGGTTTTCTCCACTTTCCAAACTGCCGACTGGAAACTCTGAGGTAAACACCATTCTCAAAAATGTCCATTATTCCATCCGAGGGTCCTCACACTTTCTGAGTGTGTGTGTTGTGCCCAGTTCCTTCAGGAGGGAGGGCCACACGCGGACCACTTATTCATGATAAATTGATTTAAGGACAATGAAAAAGCCGACAGATGGTAACCAAAATTAGACAAAACTAGGTGAGGGTGCCTGGTAGACACCAGCCAACGAGGAGGGAGATGGTGAGGGAGACAGGAAGTCATCTAAGACAGGTTGTGCCTTTAAAGATGAGCCACAGGTGAGATGGATCTCCATGATGAGATGGGAGGGAAAGAGGTGGGAGAACCTGGGAAGAGTGAGCGCCAGAACAATATAGATTCTCCTCTGGAACAGTGCAAACCTGAGAGGTTGGAATTGTGGTAATTACATATTACTATCATTTTTTAACCTGTAACTAAATTAAATATTTACAGATCATGCCTTTGATTAACCTTTCAGATTAATACTGGTTTCACTTATAACCTCATAAAAGTTTCCCTTCTTTATTTAGATTAAGGCTCTGCAGGTTATCAGAGATCAGCTGTGACTCTCTGGCCTCGGCGCTGAGGTCCAATCCCTCCCATCTCAGGGTTCTGGACCTGAGACAGAACCAGCTGCAGGATTCAGGAGTGAAGCTGCTGTCTGATCTCGTAGAGAATCCACACTATGGGCTGGAGACATTGAGTCATGGCTGGTTGTAGCCAGTCAACTCCCGCTCATCTGCTGCATCACTCACTGACCACTGGTGAAGAGCATCTGTGGAAACATCTGCCGTCTACTCCCTCCATAGATGAGAAATTCAGTTTTTAAAAAGCGCTGGTGGACTTTCAGGAGATCAGTTGATGGTCGACAAAGCAGAAGCAGCTTTGCCTTGAAGTTAAATTACTTCCTGGTATCACACAATGCATCTTTATAAAGTTCTAAATGGCTCCTCGGCCACTCGAAGCATGGAAACATTCTCTTAATTGTCTCTTCAAATGTCTGTATTATACGTTACTATTTTACATCATGCCTTCAGAATCTTTAGGGTTTAGTATTTACTGTCTCTGTGACATGGAGCATTGGAATATTTCAGCTGCAGCCAGCAAAAACCCATCAGAATGACGGCTATCGGTGGGAACCACAGGTCATTTGACTTTAGTCAGTCTGTTCAATGTTATAGGATTTATTGCAATCTAATTAAAACTATGAATAAATGTGGGAAATAGGAAATAAAAAGAAGCAAAATGACCAAAGAAATCTCCCATGAATACAGTAAATTTAAAGATGTCAAGAATGGAATATCAGCTTAAATTTAATCAAACATAAAGTGTAAAGGCCTCCTTTAAGTTTACTGCAAAAATAAACACTAAATCAAGAGCAACACGCCCCAAAAACGTCTCATTCTCTCTTCTGTCTCCACTCATTCTTTTATATTCTCTTAAGATAATGGGGACGGGGTCGTGTGATAACAAAACAAGCTAATTGGGGACTATATTTTTGTTGCAAGAACTTTGGCTCTTCAGAAGTTTCTATGTTGGCTTCCACAGATTGTGCCTCCACTAGAAACTCAGTGTTTTTGAGGAACTACCAGGAGTGGCTGGAGTGGAGGCCAATGACGCTATAGCTACATATAGCTACATATAGATCACCGTTATCCTCAGCCCAAAAGACCAGCAGTTGGCGCAGCAATACTAAAGATAGGAGGTTGTGGTCGTTCCCCAAGGGTCAATTTTAGGTCCAACCCTTTTTAATCTTTACATGCTTCCTCTTCGGGACCGGTTTTAGAATCGCTGCATTGGCTACCCGTGCGTTTCAGGATCGATTTTAAATTCTTTTATTAGTTTTTAAATGTCTTAATGGTCTCGGCCCGACTTATTTATCAGACCTGCTTCTATTCTATCAACCCTCGCGGACTCTGAGGTCCTCCGGCACCGGCCTTTTAACCATCTGCAGACTGCTGAGGTTTTTAAAAAGAGGCTCAAGACACACCTTTTTAATCAGGCCTTTAACTGATTTTCTGATTATTTTTAATTTCTTTTATGTTCTCATGCTTTTTTATGTCTTATCCTTGTTTGACTTGATACTTTTACTGTTTTACTCCCTCAGTTCTTATTCTCAGTTTTTAGCTTTTATACCTTTTATCCCATTTACTGTTTCAGTCCTTCAGTTTTTAGCTCCAGTGTTTCCTCATGGTGTTTCCTCATGGGGGCCTGCCAGGCTGGGAGATGTTTCCGGTCTACCACTAGGGGTGCTGTCCCGTGGACAGCTCTGGCCTGGGTGGTTAGGGGGCTCTGTGCTTTGGTGTGGAGCCTCCGGTCTGTCCGGGTCGGGCTGGTCTTTGTGGCGGTACCACCTGTGGTCATAGACCGTGACCTCCCTCGGCCTGGTGGGCCTCCAAAGGTGGCGCCTCCTTCGCCTCAGGTCTCGGTGCCCAGCCATGTCTCAGCTTGTTTGTGTGTGTGTTTGATTTTGTGTATGCATGTGTGTGTGTGTGTCCTTTTTCTTGATTCTCTTGTTTCTCTTTGTTGTTTTTATCCTTTGTGAGGCACTTTGTGCTACCCAGTGTATGAAAAGTGCCATATAAATAAAGATTGAATTGAATTGAAAAATTGAATCACTGCGTAATAACTATAATCAGTTAATCAAGAATGAGACAAATGTTATTCATTGACCTTCCTTTCCTGAATCCTCATTGGTCTTTATCCAATGATCTCCTTATGGTCTCAAAGCTTGATAGATTCACTGGTAGAAGGCATCAAACTGCTGCTGGTGATGATGATGATGATAGAAGACTTGTTTCAGCTGTGTTGTCCTCTGTTGTCATGACAACACAGCTGCTGGATAACATGAAGTTTGGAAGAGGATCAAATATTCACGTTAGAGTGAACAAAACAGATGAACTTAATAAACTGAAAGACAGAAGTAAAGTCAAACCTTTGACAGCTGTCATGGAGAGAAAACCTTCATCCACATACTGGCGGGCAGAGTTCTGAAGAAAAGGGTATCACCCATCAGTCAGGTGCTTCTAAATGCTTCTGATTAAACCTTTAATCATGTTGTTGTGTTCCTGTCTTTGTCTCAGGAGATCATCTGATTTAAAGACTGTCTGTGTCAAATATATGGACATTCTCCAGATGAAAAGAGAAAAGAAAGTAAATGTGCGTCCCCTGGAAACTGTCTGACCTGGTCCTCTTCTACTGCCCCTGCTGACGAGCAGCAAATAGAGCTGAGAGACACTTTTCTCTCTGAGGCTTCTGACTTACCGCTGGCCTCTCCAGATTCATCAACTGGATGATCATTTGTCCCCTCCACATGATGAAGATCGCTGCCTTCAGCTTCATCTGCACAACACATTCAGAGGGGAGATTTTCTTCATCCTGGCACATTTGAATCCCTCTGAATTCTTCTAGACTGCAGATTAAAGGCAGCTTTCTTTACCCAGTGGCTGACTGGAGGTCTGACAGACAGCTGAATCAGGTGGCTGGCTGGCTGGCTGGCTGACTGGCTGGCTGGCTGGCTGGCTGGCTGGCTGACTGGAGGTCTGACTGGCTGGCTGGCTGGCTGGCTGACTGGCTGGCTGGCTGGCTGGCTGACTGGCTGGCTGGCTGGCTGGCTGGCTGGCTGGCTGACTGGAGGTCTGACTGGCTGGCTGGCTGGCTGGCTGGCTGGCTGGCTGACTGGAGGTCTGACTGGCTGGCTGGCTGGCTGGCTGGCTGGCTGGCTGACTGGCTGACTGACTGACTGACTCCACAGAGGGAAACAGCATCACTGATGTCCAGTGTGTGAACTCACCTTCAGTAGCTGCTCTCTGCTCTCACAGCTGAAGAGAATTGTCTTTATTTTATTAGCATGTGTTGTACCATATGTTTCTGTTTTCTGTTATAAGCACTCTAGAAGTTAGGAATAGTAGAATGTTTAATCAGTGGAATAAAGATAAGCAGTCAGTTGACCCTTCCTTGACATGAATGTTGTTTAGACAGTTGGAGCCAGGAGGAGACAGTCAGAAGGAAAGTGGTAGACCCCCATCGTAAAACATGACAGCAGAATTTACTGGTGATTGAAAAGTTCCTCGGCAGGAATGACCTCTGACCTGGCTATCTGGGAAGATAATGGAGAAGATGGACTGCACCAACACCAAATGAGGCGGGAAGAAGAAGATGACGTCATCCAAGAAGAAGGACTGGATTGGACTGAATTAGCATCAATAATTACATACGTCTTTCTATAAAAGACTGGGCCAAGGGATAGTTAGGTGGTCAGACTTCATGCCCTGACAATTGACTCTGTTGTTGCTAGGGTTATGAACTGGCCCAGAGCTCTGTAATATTTGTATCTTGAATTGATTCTGTTTGCTAAATACATCTGTTTGCTAAATACATCTGTTTGCTAAATACATTTGTTTGCTAAATACATTTGTTTGCTAAATACATTTTGAAATTGACATTTGTTTACTTGAAGTCTTCATTTAAAGAACACGCGGATTGGCAGTGACACACGAGAGCTATTGCGATCCAACACAGCTCACCTGTCTCCACCTGCCTTTTATACACTCAGTTAGCTCTGTGTGTATGTGTGTGTGTGTGTGTGTGTGTGTGTGTGTGTGTCTTAGTCAAGCACAGTCCCCCTAGAATAAACATGATCACTGATCCAAAATCATCTAAAGTGTTTGACAGAGATAATGTCCACCTGAGGGGTGTCATGCTAATGGAAATAAAGAATATTCACTCATTCTTCATCCAAACTCATGTTTGCTTTCCCCCTTGTTATTTATCCGAACTCTGACACGTATCACCTGTTGTACTGCTGCTGTATTGACTGTACAAAGTGTTTCTTGGGGGGGTCAAAAAACAATGGAGAAGATGACTGGTACAGGTGCTTTCCAACCTGTCTTCCTGTTGAGGAACTGACTTGATTTTCCATCCATCCTCTACTCCGGGGTCGGGTCGCGGGAGCAGCAGCCTAAGAAGAGAAGCCCAGACTTCCCTCTCCCCAGCTACTTCTTCCAGCTCATCCAGGGGGATCCCCAGGCGTTCCCAGACCAGTCGAGAGACATAGTCTCTCCAACGTGTCCTGGGTCTTCCTGGGGGCCTCCTACTGGAGGGACATGCCCTGAACACCTCACCAGGGAGGCGTCCAGGGGGCATCCTAACGAGATGCCCAAGCCACCTCATCTGGCTCCTCTCAACGCAGAGGTCTACGCTGTCTATTGGGCTGGTAAGGTATCACTAGCTCCTCCAGGTAGGATGGAGCTAGGCCTCTGAGGACCTTGTAGGTCAAAAGAAGGCTTTTAAAAATGATTCTAAATGTAATGGGCAGCCAAAGAAGAGACGCCATTACAGGAATCATGTGACCTCTGTGGTCAATACCTGTCAGAACTCTCGCTGCAGCATTTTGGATCAGCTGGAGGCTTCTTAAAGAGTTGTTTGGACACCCTGATAATAAAGAATCACAATAGTCCAGCCTGGAAGTAACAAATGCTGGACTAACCTTTCAGCATCACGGTGGGTCAGTAGCTTCCTGATCTTTGTGATGTTCCTCAGGTGAAAAAAGGCACTTCTAGAGACTAATTTAATGTGAGAGTTGAAGGAGAGATTTTGCTCAAAAGTTACTCCTAGATTCCTCACAGAGAGACTAGATGATAATGAGATCCCATCTAGAGTGATCATGTGATCTAATCTATCTCTGAGAGGTTCAGGACCAAACACCATGACCTCAGTTTTTCCTGAGTTAAGGAGGAGGAAATTTGAAGACATCCAGGACTTTATGTCTTTAAGACAGGTCTGGAGCTTCACTAACTTCTCTGTCTCCTCGGGTTTCATGGATAAATAGAGCTGAGTGTCATCAGCATAACAATGAAAATTTATCCCATGCTGCCGAATAATGTTCCCTAAGGGAAGCATGTACAAGGTGAAGAGGACTGGTCCAAGTACAGAACCTTGAGGAACTCCATGGCTAACCCTACTGTATGAGGAGGGAACTCCATGGACATGGGCAAACTGCTATCTATCAGATAAGTATGATCTAAACCAGTCTAGTGCTGTCCCTTTAATCCCAATCACATGTTCCAGTCTCTGTAACAGGATGCTGTGATCAACTGGATCAAAAGCAGCACTGAGGTCCAGCAGAACCAGCATAGAGACCAGCCCATGATCGGAAGCTATGAGAAGATCATTAGTGACTTTAAGAAGTGCTGTTTCTGTGCTGTGATGAGCTCTAAAGCCTGACTGAAACATCTCAAACAGGCTGTTCCTCTGCAGGTGTTCCAGTAACTGAGTCACCACCACCTTCTCTAGAACTTTAGAGATAAAAGGAAGGTTGGATATTGGCCTATAATTTGCTAAGACATCAGGATCCAGTGATGGTTTTTTAAGCAACGGCTTAATCACTGCCACCTTGTAGGACCGGGGTACATAACCTGTCAGTCCAACAGTCCAACATTGGAGCCATTCTTTGATAGCAGCTTCACAATGCTCGTATCCAATAAACTTCTGTTTCTGGACAGTTTGATCAATTTCTTGGCAGGATGTCAGAATATCCCCCCAGTTTTCTGAGACCAGTCTCAATCATCCAGGTCATAGTTATCCAAAAAAGGGCTCTGCGTCCACTGGACGCGTCACGTGCACCACCGAGACAACAGAGACCACAACCACCAGACAGAACCTTCCAGACAGAACACTTAGCACCGGCCCAAATCTGCACCATACTGGAACCTGTGTTTGAACACCCACTACCTCCAGTACAGAGAAGGCCTCTACAGGCAGAACCATGGTGGTGCAACGGGCTCACCAGTATCTCCCATAGTTGCCAGTCTACAGTATACTGGGAGAAGGTTGAAACCCGAGCCCGACATCCTTCACAGGAACCGGTCCAAGCCCCTGGTTCAGATATGTGGACGACACCTGGGTCAAGATTCTAACAAAGAACTGAAGGCGTTCTCAACCACAGATGATTACGTCACATTCATCTGGCCTTCCTGGACGGTGCAGTTAAGATGGACACAAAGCTCAGCATCGAGGTCCACAGAACACCCACACACAGATCAGCACCTCCCATTGGACTCTGTCTGGATTCAGATTCAGATTCAGATCCTTTATTGTCCCACATGGGGAAATTTACAGTGCAACAACAGCAACAGCACGCAGAGAAAAATAAGATAAAATCAAATAGAATATGGAATATACAAAGAGGATGTATATTTACAATAATCCAGATAAATGGATACTCGGCCTCTGCGTACCTGTACAGGTACAGAGGGTGAATACAATATACATATCAGAATATATAATATTCAGATTGTGTTAGCGGGTGTTCTGTTTATTGTGCAGTCTGACAGCAGCCGGCAGGAAAGATCTACGATACCTCTCCTTCACACAGCGAGGGTGGAGCAGCCGCTCACTGAAGGAGCTGCCCAGTGCTGCCAGGGTGTCCTGTAGGGGGTGGGACGTGTTGTCCAACATGGAGGACAGCTTAGCCATCATCCTCCCGTTTCCCACCACCTCCACTGAGTCCAGGGGACATCCCAGGACAGAGCTGGCCCTCCTTACCAGTCTGTCCATCCTCCTCCTGTCCCTGTCCAGGGGACATCCCAGGACAGAGCTGGCCCTCCTCACCAGTCTGTCCATCCTCTTCCTGTCCCTGTCCAGGGGACATCCCAGGACAGAGCTGGCCCTCCTCACCAGTCTGTCCATCCTCCTCCTGTCCCTGTCCAGGGGACATCCCAGGACAGAGCTGGCCCTCCTCACCAGTCTGTCCATCCTCTCCCTGTCCCTGTCCAGGGGACATCCCAGGACAGAGCTGGCCCTCTTCACCAGTCTGTCCATCCTCTTCCTGTCCCTGTCCAGGGGACATCCCAGGACAGAGCTGGCCCTCCTCACCAGTCTGTCCATCCTCTCCCTGTCCCTGTCCAGGGGACATCCCAGGACAGAGCTGGCCCTCCTCACCAGTCTGTCCATCCTCTTCCTGTCCCTGTCCAGGGGACATCCCAGGACAGAGCTGGCCCTTCTCACCAGTCTGTCCATCCTCTTCCTGTCCCTGTCCAGGGGACATCCCAGGACAGAGCTGGCCCTCCTTACCAGTCTGTCCATCCTCTCCCTGTCCCTGTCCAGGGGACATCCCAGGACAGAGCTGGCCCTCCTCACCAGTCTGTCCATCCTCTTCCTGTCCCTGTCCAGGGGACATCCCAGGACAGAGCTGGCCCTCCTCACCAGTCTGTCCATCCTCCTCCTGTCCCTGTCCAGGGGACATCCCAGGACAGAGCTGGCCCTCCTCACCAGTCTGTCCATCCTCCTCCTGTCCCTGTCCAGGGGACATCCCAGGACAGAGCTGGCCCTCCTCCCCAGTCTGTCCATCCTCTTCCTGTCCCTGTCCGTGATGCTACTGGACCAGCAGACTATCCCGTAGAAGATGGCTGATCCCACCACAGAGTCATAGAAAGTCCTCAGGAGTGGTCCCTGCACTCCAAAAGACCTCAGCCTCCTGAGCAGGAACAGTCTGCTGTTGCCCTTCTTGACCAGGGCGTCTGTGTTGTGTGTCCAGTCCAGGTTATTGTTCAGGTGAACACCCAGGTACTTGTAGGACTCCACCACGTCAACATCCGTTCCCAGGATGTTCACTGGTGCAGGCGGGGGGTTGTTACGCCTGCGGAGATCCACCACCAGCTCCTTGGTTTTGCCAGCGTTGATCTGGAGGTTGATGGTCTACTACGATAGTCTACTAGTGAATGCAAAACAGGTGCCTGTTTGGAAATGTCCCCAAATCCTATTTTCTTTTTTAATGACATTTTTCTGTGATTCATTACCGATTTACCACACATGTATAGACATATGTGTGTAGCGTGTTGGGGAGGGTCAGTGTGGGAATTTCCATGATCATCTGCAGAATAAACTGACAGAAGTCTCCGTCTGAGATCTTCCACAGCCAAGAGCCTTAGAGTGCTACACGTGTATATGCAATAAGACAGCCTTTGTGCTTACGTTTTTGGAGTTCTACTTCCATCTTGTGGAGGACAGAAGTATAAGAATTGAAATAGTCTCAGTGCCGTTACTTGGGCAGGTTTGATCAGCATTTCTCTCTCTCTCGCTCTCTGTATATGTGTGTATTATATATATATTTATTTATTTTATTATTTATTTAATATGCTATATATATTTATTATAGTGTGTTATATATATAATTACATTCCAAGAACTTTTGTAATATGTTACAAAACAAGAGACAAAAAAGTTGCGTAAATCAAGGCTGTGTAAAGTTGCAAAACAATCCGACTTCAGATCGGATATAAAGGTAAACTTCAACATAAAGGTAAAAGACAAGCGGCAATTGGAACACTTTAAAATATTTTCACAAATTCACCAATAGAGTCGTTTCTCTATTCTAATTGTTTTTCAGAAAAATGTGTAGTTAGACGAGTTTTCTGCGTTATCATTCTAAAAGGAGACATAGAAAAGCGTTTTTTATTAGAAATTTAGACCGGATATCAAGTACTGTAGTTTACTTTATCACGTTTGTTTTTTTGGCACCTGAACTGAGAGCTAAGCTAATGCTTGTCTTATTTTGAAGGTGTCACCGGAAGTCGAGTGTACCGGAGTCGCGCGCTTTTCGCTGGTCCAAGGAAGCACCTTCAGAGTTGGCGACAAGATGGCGGCGTTACGAGTCGTGGTGCTGTCGGGAAACGGCAGAGCTCTTCTGAGCACATCTAAAACTACCAAGACCCTGACGGTATGTCGCCGTTTGAGTCTCCGTTCTTACAGCCTTAAAGACCTGTCGTGGCAGCCGCTTGCTTTGCTGTGCGGGTGTGTGGACAGCGTGCTAACGTTAGCCTGGTTGTTTTGAATGGGGCGACACAAGGTCAACCGGCTTCCGAATTTTCTTTGCATGTTGCCAACAAAAGCGACCTTGATTTTGGGAATAATCTGTCTCTGGAGAATAGCTCCAACAAATTATCGGATACATTTGATTCCTAAATCTCGCTGGCAACCTCAGTGTCTCGCTGGCTAGCCGGCTAGGCTAACACATGATGTGTAAAAGTCGTGACAGAAAAAAGGCAACATCTTGGACATTTGGCAGACAAGCGCCGGTACCAAGCGGACAAATGCACTATGGTGACATCCGGCAACGCTCGTTTTGCATCAATGCCTCCTAAATGTGCAGGATATGGGTCTTAAACTCGGTAGGTAGCATGCTAAAGTTGTGTCAAGGACTGGGAGGACATCTGACTGCGAAGGAAGCCTCCATCAACTGGACTTCCTGGACCCATAAACGCTCAGGTGGACCGGCTCCTGATAGACCGGTTGACACTGTCCCTTCACCCAATGTCCTCTTTTTTGGGGGGATTTTTAGGCACCTGCTTGGACATCACCGTGCTAATTTGAATCATTTAAATTAATTAAACCTGCTGAAATGATTGTCTCGTTCCCTTCTTGGGCAGGCCAAGATGTCCTTTGCCACCCTGCCTCGGAGCAAGAAGATTGCCCTGTCAACGCTGGGTGTCGTCACTGCTGGTGGGGCAGGCCTGGCACTGATGGTGCACCAGTCTGTAAAGGCATCTGACCTGGAGCTTCACCCCCCTAGTTTCCCCTGGAGCCACGCTGGACCTCTGTCCTCCCTGGACCACGCCAGGTTTGATTTGCCAACTCTGTGTATGTGCCCATGTATATACGTGTGCTTATAATAACGATGTGTCCCACCTGTTGCAGTGTTCGCCGCGGTTACCAGGTGTACAAGCAGGTGTGCGCATCCTGTCACAGTATGGACTACCTGGCCTTCAGAAACCTGGTGGGGGTGTCTCACACGGAGGCTGAAGCCAAGACTCTGGCTGAGGAGGTGAGGTCGTTCAGGAGACTGGGGATTAGGAATCGGGTTGCAAATAAGATGGTGATGTTTAGGAACTGGTTCCCAACCTCCAGCCAACCGTTCCCGTGCAGTCCGCCTCAACAATGGCCCCAGAGGGGCCTCGGCGGGGTCCGTTACAGGCCGGGCAGACGGGTGCTTTATCAGCTCTGAGAAGGATTTCAGATCCCGCCAAATATGTGACTTTTTTAAAATCCTAGAGAAAGAAAGTGAGTGATTATTCAATTAACTGCAAAAACACGAAGCGGAACTGAAGCTTGTAGGAACGAGTTGGACACGCGTTCTTTTGCCCCCGAGCGTCCTGCTGCCGAATCCTCTCTGCACAGTGATTTGCAGGTTTCTTGTGGGGTTCTGATGATGTGTGTTACACGTGCGTGCAGATCGAGGTGGTCGACGGTCCAGATGAGAAAGGAGAAATGTTCACTCGGCCGGGAAAGCTGTCGGACTATTTCCCAAAGCCGTACCCCAACCCAGAAGCTGCCCGGGATGCCAACAATGGCGCTCTGCCTCCAGACCTGAGTTACATCGTCAACGCCAGGTACCTAGCCCTAGCCCTAGCCCTAGCCCTAGCACCCCAGTGCTTGGAGCCTCCTGTGACACCCTGCTTGTGCTGCCCCCTCAGACACGGAGGGGAGGATTACGTGTTCAGCCTTCTGACGGGATACTGCGACCCTCCAGCAGGCGTGACCGTGAGAGAGGGGCTCTATTACAACCCCTACTTCCCCGGACAGTCCGTCGCCATGGCTCCCCCCATCTACAATGAAGTGCTGGAGTTCGATGACGGTGAGGAGCAGGACAAATTTGATCCTCCAAAATGACAACCAAGGGATGAAGTTTACTCCGCCAGTATTTTAGACATGACGTCGTTTATCAAATGGTTTTAATTGTACCGTCACACCTGAAATCTGATCTAAATAACAGCTCAGCCAGATCAGGGCTGTTGAGGACGTTTTATATCAGGTTATGACAGTTAGGTGAGAATTTGTCTTAGCTGTTAGCTCGTCTTGGTTAGCTTACGTTAGCGCCGTTAACAAACTACAAAGTGTTTGTAGTGATCGAGCGAATCTGGGCTCAGGAGTCAAAGGTCCGAGGCTTTAAGAACAGCGTTGTCGTCTACATCCATAATATCAATCGGTGCAGCGACTCCAGACCTCCAGCAGGGGCGAGCAAATCCAGTCCTCAGGCACCGAGCCGGGATTTGTGTCCTACTAGGCCGACAAAGCGTTCTCCCTGGTCCCACTCCCCTCGGTGAAAGCGTTGCCTACCTGGTAGGACCTAAAACCCAGAACTGGAGACCTGGATTTGCTGACCCTGTTCCACAGGGTTCTCTGTACACTGGGGGCAAGAATCCTAATGTTCTTTACATGCAAATGCATTTTAAAGAACGATTGGGCTGCGGTCAATAAGGTAGGCTACATTTGTGGGTGGGGTGCAGAATTGAAGGATGTTGACAAACCCCTGGATGCCCCTCTGCCCACCTGTACCCACCGCTACCCACCTGAACCCTCCTCTACCCACCTGAACCCACCCACCTGAACCCTCCTCTACCCACCTGAACCCACCTCTACCCACCTGAACCCTCCTCTACCCACCTGTACCCACCGCTACCCACCTGAACCCACCCACCTGAACCCACCTCTACCCACCTGAACCCTCCTCTACCCACCTGTACCCACCGCTACCCACCTGAACCCACCCACCTGAACCCACCTCTACCCACCCGTAACCCCTGAACCCACCTCTACCCACCTGTAACCCCCCTCTACCCACCTGAACCCTCCTCTACCCACCTGTACCCACCGCTACCCACCTGAACCCACCCACCTGAACCCACCTCTACCCACTTGTACCCACCTCTATCCACCTGAACCCACCTCTACCCACTTGAACCCACCTCTACCCACCTCTACCCACCTGTAACCCCCTGAACCCACCTCTACCCACCTGTCCCCACCTCTACCCACCTGTACCTACCTCTACCCACCTGTAACCCCCTGAACCCACCTGTACCCACTTGTACCCACCTGTACCTACCTCTACCCACCTGTAACCCCTGAACCCACCTCTATCCACCTGTAACCCCTGAACCCACCTCTATCCACCTGAACCCACCTCTACCCACCTGTAACCCCCTGAACCCCCCTCTACCCACCTGTAACCCCCTGAACCCCCCTCTACCCACCTTTACCTACCTCTACCCACCTGTAACCCCCTGAACCCACCTCTACCCACCTGTACCTACCTCTACCCACCTGTAACCCCCTGAACCCACCTCTACCCACCTGTAACCCCTGAACCCCCCTCTACCCACCTGAACCCACCTCTACCCACTTGAACCCACCTGTCCCCACCTCTACCCACCTGTACCCACCTGTAACCACCTCTACCCACCTGAACCCACCTCTACCCACCTGTCCCCACCTCTACCCACCTGTACCTACCTCTACCCACCTGTAACCCCTGAACCCCCCTCTACCCACCTGAACCCACCTCTACCCACTTGAACCCACCTGTCCCCACCTCTACCCACCTGTAACCACCTCTACCCACCTGAACCCACCTCTACCCACCTGTCCCCACCTCTACCCACCTGTACCTACCTCTACCCACCTGTAACCCCCTGAACCCACCTGTACCCACTTGTACCCACCTGAATCCACTTGTACCCACCTCTACCCACCTGTACCTACCTCTACCCACCTGTAACCCCTGAACCCACCTCTATCCACCTGAACCCACCTCTACCCACCTGTAACCCCCTGAACCCCCCTCTACCCACCTGTAACCCCCTGAACCCCCCTCTACCCACCTTTACCTACCTCTACCCACCTGTAACCCCCTGAACCCACCTGTACCCACCTGAATCCACTTGTACCCACCTCTACCCACCTGTACCTACCTCTACCCACCTGTAACCCCCTGAACCCACCTCTACCCACCTGTAACCCCCCTCTACCCACCTGTAACCCCTGAACCCCCCTCTACCCACCTGAACCCACCTCTACCCACCTGTAACCCCCTGAACCCACCTCTACCCACCTGAACCCACCTCTACCCACCTGTAACCACCTGAACCCCCCCTCTACCCACCTGTAACCCCTGAACCCCCCTCTACCCACCTGTAACCCCCTGAACCCCCCTCTACCCACCTGTAACCCCCTGAACCCCCCTCTACCCACCTTTACCTACCTCTACCCACCTGTAACCCCCTGAACCCACCTCTACCCACCTGTAACCCCTGAACCCCCCTCTACCCACCTGTAACCCCCTGAACCCCCCTCTACCCACCTTTACCTACCTCTACCCACCTGTAACCCCCTGAACCCACCTGTACCCACCTGAATCCACTTGTACCCACCTCTACCCACCTGTACCTACCTCTACCCACCTGTAACCCCCTGAACCCACCTCTACCCACCTGTAACCCCTGAACCCCCCTCTACCCACCTGAACCCACCTCTACCCACCTGTAACCCCCCTCTACCCACCTGTAACCCTGAACCCACCTGAACCCACCTCTACCCACCTGTAACCCCCTGAACCCACCTCTACCCACCTGTAACCCCTGAACCCACCTCTACCCACCTGAACCCACCTCTACCCACCTGAACCCGGGTTGTGTGTTGAGCTCGGATGTCTTGCACTAATGGATTTTGTGACCTTGTTGCTACAGGAACTCCTGCTACTATGAGTCAAGTAGCCAAGGATGTGTGCACCTTCCTGAGATGGGCCGCTGAGCCAGAGCATGACCAACGCAAGCGCATGGGACTGAAGGTACATGAGCAGGATCCCCAGGCCGCCGGCTGTTGGGGTGTAAAGTGGGAGACGTTGAGCTGATGGTCTGTCTTCTTGTGTTGGCAGTTGTTGATCGGCACCGCCGTCCTCACCCCGCTGATCTACTACATGAAGAGGCACCGGTGGTCGGTGCTGAAGAGCAGGAAAATTGCCTACAGGCCTCCAAAGTAAAGAGAACGCAACACAACACAGCCAGAGTTAAAGGCCGGCCAGAGAGGGTCTGACCCAGCGACCCCACACTGCTGTCAAATCACAATACAAACTTTTACCAACCGACGCATCTTTCTGCTTTACACGCACGGAGAGCTTTTAGTTACGGGGGTGTCGGGATCAAGGCGGGGCCATTTTCTGGCAGAGCACTCACCTTCTGGCAGCAGCTCAACCACGCCAGTACCAGGACATGGCTCCTCCTCGGAGATTCGTACGTCCACGTGTATCGGTCCATCCTCCCCTTCCACTCTCGAGTGTGTTGTACTATACAAAATAAATTATTGAAAACCAAGCGTGTGACAAGCTGCTTCTTTCAGAAAACACCCACAGAAAGAAATCAGGATTAACCATGAGACCTTCCAGACGACCACCTCTTGTCCCACCTTATTTGAGACACTTTTCGATAAACCTGTGAAGACAGCTGGGTTTGGGTTACGCAAATTGTATTATTTTTGATTTCATGGAGCCTCTATGAGGCCTTGGGACGTCTCATTTTGGTAACTAGGCTGGGAAGTGCAGGGTTCCTGGTTCCAGCCCCAGGGCAGACAATAACACCGAAGGTGTCACGGCACCGCCAAGGTACCCTTGAGCAAGGTACCAAAGCCCAAACATGCATATTTAGGGCCCTGCCATGAACTGGTGGACCCATCCAAGGGGGGACCGGCCCCGTGACCCCGAGAGGGGTGAAGCGGTTAAGAAGAGGGGACCTCCATGGACATGGACTAAGGTGTGAGTGTGTGTGTGTGCGTGTGTGTGTGTGTGTGTTAAATAAATAAGGGTGCTGTGGGTTTAAAGCTGCTTCATTAGGACTTAATCCGGTTCTGAAAGGCCTTTTCCTCCCCAGCCTGCATTCAGATTCATCAGCATCACAACACACAGATTAGGGCATTAGCATAATCATTAGGCTAATGCCGTTAATGGTTCCCATCGTAGTATTAATAATACTGTATTATTAGTCGTGGGATTTGGAAATCAGAGAATCTGTTTGGGTCAGATTCTCCGTCGGCCACGGAGAAAATGGGCCGTTATGTTTTGTGGTTGCGCCACTTTTGTGGAAGTTCTAAGAGGATCTTCCTGCTGGTTTCACGATGCTTCACCTGAAGCTCAGCCAGTCGGGACAAAACGTCAAGACTGGGAAACAAACAAACAAAGAAAAACCTTGTTTTTCTTTTCTTTTCTGAACTCAATGCAGATGCGTCCCTCATGAAGCCTCAGGGGATCTCATTCCCATGGAAGAGACGCCTCCTAATTCTAATTGGCTGGCAGACTAAATCCTCTGCTCCCATTTAAACCAGCAGCCAGGAGGCTGCACCCCAGTGGCTTCTCATCAGGGCAAACTATCAATTTAGCTTTACAGCAGCTCTGCGTAGCGTTAGCTGGCAGCAGAATCCCACCTCTGGACTGGTGTGTTGAGGCTAGGATGGGACCCGGCCCTGTCCGCGGGCCCCTGGAGGGACCCGGAGACCACAGCCAGTTCCACCGACCTTGGACGGGCCAGACGAAAGGTACTTTTATCGAGGCGATTTGTTTCTGTTGTTATGTTGTCTTGTTTCTACAGTTATTTTATAGTCCTTTATAGAGGGGGGGGGAGTCACTGGAAAATGGGAAATGTTTCCATATTCCATGTTTCAGTTTGGGGGACGCTGCGGCCCAGGTCGAGGGTGGACAGGGCAGATTTTAGGGTGTCAGAATTTGTGAAATTGCTGCGTATTTCCTCTGAATGCAGCGATGGCCGCAGAGAAGCAGAGCGGCAACAGCTCGTGCTCTCCACAGAGGGAACCGGCGCCACGTTTACCATGGTGCCTGGGACGGAGACCACGGACCGCCTTCACCAGGTGCCAGGTGACCAGTCCATCAAGCAGGTTAACCTACGGGGACCCATCAATCAGCCAGACCTCACAGCCAACCCTCCCCCTCCTCCTCCTCCTCCCCCTGCCTCTCCCCCTCCTCCTCCTCCTCCTCCCCTCCCCCTGCCTCTCGTCCTCCTCCTCCCCCTGCCTCTCCCCCTCCTCCCCCTCCTCCTCCCCCTGCCTCTCCTCCTCCTCCTCCTCCTCCTCCCCCTGCCTCTCCTCCTCCTCTTCGTCGTCCCCCTCCTCCTCCCCCTCCTCCTCCCCCTGCCTCTCCTCCTCCTCTTCGTCGTCCCCCTCCTCCTCCCCCTCCTCCTCTTCATCCTCCCCTCCTGCTTCTCCTGCTACTCCTCCTCCCAACCCTCCCCCCTCCTCCTCCTCTTCTTCTTCTTCAGGTGAATCTGCTGGAGTCAGTATTCCAAGTAAACAGTTATCCTGGGATCAGGCTGAGGGAACACCTGGCAAAAAAGCTGGACCTGGAAGAGGACAGGATACAGGTAACACACACACACACACACACACACACACACACACACACTCCTGGGTCCCACATAACCCATCTGAGCATAGAGCCGGAACCCTTCCTAATCACACATAAACTCTGGGTTTCTGCTCTGGCAGATCTGGTTTCAGAATCGACGGGCCAAGTTTCGCCGATCGTTCAGAGAAAGCAGTTTGCAGCTAATTCAGTCTGCGGTGGTCAGGCAGGAGGACGTGAAGCGTCTGACAGCCCAGAGAGATACACCTGTGGTCAGGCCGGAGGACGTGAAGCGTCTGACAGCCAAGTGAGATACACCTGTGGT
The DNA here is from genome assembly GCF_901000725.2 of Takifugu rubripes. Lineage (NCBI taxonomy): Eukaryota > Metazoa > Chordata > Actinopteri > Tetraodontiformes > Tetraodontidae > Takifugu > Takifugu rubripes. The sequence goes on along the minus strand of NC_042303.1, from coordinate 564,243 downwards.
CAGGCAGGAGGACGTGAAGCGTCTGACAGCCCAGAGAGATACACCTGTGGTCAGGCAGGAGGACGTGGAGCGTCTGACAGCCAAGTGAGATACACCTGTGGTCAGGCAGGAGGACGTGAAGCGTCTGACAGCCCAGAGAGATACACCTGTGGTCAGGCAGGAGGACGTGGAGCGTCTGACAGCCCAGAGAGATACACCTGTGGTCAGGCAGGAGGACGTGGAGCGTCTGACAGCCCAGTGAGATACACCTGTGGTCAGGCAGGAGGACGTGAAGCGTCTGACAGCCCAGTGAGATACACCTGTGGTCAGGCAGGAGGACGTGGAGCGTCTGACAGCCCAGAGAGATACACCTGTGGTCAGGCATGAGGACGTGGAGCGTCTGACAGCCCAGTGAGATACACCTGTGGTCAGGCAGGAGGACGTGGAGCGTCTGACAGCCCAGAGAGATACACCTGTGGTCAGGCAGGAGGACGTGGAGCGTCTGACAGCCCAGTGAGATACAGCTGTGGTCAGGCATGAGGACGTGGAGCGTCTGACAGCCCAGTGAGATACGCCTGTGGTCAGGCATGAGGACGTGGAGCGTCTGACAGCCCAGAGAGATACACCTGTGGTCAGGCAGGAGGACGTGAAGCGTCTGACAGCCCAGTGAGATACACCTGTGGTCAGGCAGGAGGACGTGAAGCGTCTGACAGCCCAGTGAGATACACCTGTGGTCAGGCAGGAGGACGTGGAGCGTCTGACAGCCCAGTGAGATACGCCTGTGGTCAGGCAGGAGGACGTGGAGCGTCTGACAGCCCAGAGAGATACGCCTGTGGTCAGGCAGGAGGACGTGGAGCGTCTGACAGCCCAGTGAGATACGCCTGTGGTCAGGCAGGAGGACGTGGAGCGTCTGACAGCCCAGTGAGATACGCCTGTGGTCAGGCAGGAGGACGTGGAGCGTCTGACAGCCCAATGAGATACGTCTGTGCTCAGGCAGGAGGACGTGGAGCGTCTGACAGCCCAGTGAGATACACCTGTGGTCAGGCAGGAGGACGTGGAGCGTCTGACAGCCCAGTGAGATACGCCTGTGGTCAGGCAGGAGGACGTGGAGCGTCTGACAGCCCAGAGAGATACACCTGCGGACAGGCAGGAGGACGTGGAGCGTCTGACAGCCCAGAGAGATACGCCTGTGGTCAGGCAGGAGGACGTGGAGCGTCTGACAGCCCAGTGAGATACACCTGCGGACAGGCAGGAGGACGTGGAGCGTCTGACAGCCCAGTGAGATACGCCTGTGGTCAGGCATGAGGACGTGGAGCGTCTGACAGCCCAGAGAGATACGCCTGCGGACAGGCAGGAGGACGTGGAGCGTCTGACAGCCCAGTGAGATACACCTGCGGTCAGGCAGGAGGACGTGGAGCGTCTGACAGCCCAGTGAGATACACCTGCGGTCAGGCAGGAGGACGTGGAGCGTCTGACAGCCCAGAGAGATACGCCTGTGGTCAGGCAGGAGGACGTGGAGCGTCTGACAGCCCAGTGAGATACACCTGCGGACAGGCAGGAGGACGTGGAGCATCTGACAGCCCAGTGAGATACGCCTGTGGTCAGGCATGAGGACGTGGAGCGTCTGACAGCCCAGAGAGATACGCCTGCGGACAGGCAGGAGGACGTGGAGCGTCTGACAGCCCAGTGAGATACACCTGCGGTCAGGCAGGAGGACGTGGAGCGTCTGACAGCCCAGTGAGATACGTCTGCGGTCAGGCAGGAGGACGTGGAGCGTCTGACAGCCCGGTGAGATACGCCTGTGGTCAGGCATGAGGACGTGGAGCGTCTGACAGCCCAGTGAGATACGTCTGCGGTCAGGCAGGAGGACGTGGAGCGTCTGACAGCCCGGTGAGATACGCCTGCGGTCAGGCAGGAGGACGTGGAGCGTCTGACAGCCCGGTGAGATACGCCTGTGGTCAGGCATGAGGACGTGGAGCGTCTGACAGCCCGGTGAGATACACCTGTGGTCAGGCATGAGGACGTGGAGCGTCTGACAGCCCGGTGAGATACACCTGTGGTCAGGCAGGAGGACGTGGAGCGTCTGACAGCCCGGTGAGATACGCCTGTGGTCAGGCAGGAGGACGTGGAGCGTCTGACAGCCCAGTGAGATACGCCTGTGGTCAGGCAGGAGGACGTGGAGCGTCTGACAGCCCAGTGAGATACGCCTGTGGTCAGGCAGGAGGACGTGGAGCGTCTGACAGCCCAATGAGATACGTCTGTGCTCAGGCAGGAGGACGTGGAGCGTCTGACAGCCCAGTGAGATACACCTGTGGTCAGGCAGGAGGACGTGGAGCGTCTGACAGCCCAGTGAGATACGCCTGTGGTCAGGCATGAGGACGTGGAGCGTCTGACAGCCCAGTGAGATACGCCTGTGGTCAGGCAGGAGGACGTGGAGCGTCTGACAGCCCGGTGAGATACACCTGTGGTCAGGCAGGAGGACGTGGAGCATCTGCCAGCCCAGTGAGATACGTCTGTGTCCTGGAGTCTCCATTCTTCTTTACTCTGCACAAGCAAGGAAGCTTTTCCTCTTCTGTTGCTTTGCTCATCGAGTTGAGGTCACATCAAGCCAAGCCTGTCACTGTTAAAGATAGATCACGTGTTCCACTAAACTAACAGTCTTACGTCCAATATTGTTGTAAACATGTCTGGATTTTTCTGATTCTTTTGGTCTCTAAATACAGTGGTCTGACTTCAATGTTTTAAAAATATAAAGAAAATGTCTACAATAAGTGGTTGGAGGGGAGAAAAAGTCTACAAAAAACCATCTCTATGGTAACCAGCATGTTTTTATTAATGCAGAGCTGTAAAATTGCAAGTTTTGCCTGAATTGGAAATCTGAATAATTCGAATAAAATGATCCTAAATCAGGATAAGGAAGAACTTTATTGCCAAGTATGTTTTTACACATACAAGAAATTTGACTCGGTGTTTGTTGTGTGCAGCGCTGACAAAATGACAGTAATACAGTAAAATAAGAATAAAGATAAGGAAAAAATAAGCATATTTACAATACAATAAGCACTAAGCATATTTAAGGAAGGGAAAGTGTCTTGTGTAGGGTGATGGTGGTGCGGTGGAGGAGAGGGCTGCTATACTGCAGCGGCCCATAGAGTCTCTTACTCAGGGAGGGGCGGGGGCAGGTGAGGATGGACTCCATCACCAGCGTACCAGATGGAGGTGAGGATGGACTCCATCACCAGCGTACCAGATGGAGGTGAGGATGGACTCCATCACCAGCGTACCTGATGGTGCTGGAGGTGAGGATGGACTCCATCACCAGCGTACCTGATGGAGGTGAGGATGGACTCCATCACCAGCGTACCTGATGGAGGTGAGGATGGACTCCATCACCAGCGTACCTGATGGTGCTGGAGGTGAGGATGGACTCCATCACCAGCGTACCTGATGGAGGTGAGGATGGACTCCATCACCAGCGTACCAGATGGAGGTGAGGATGGACTCCATCACCAGCGTACCTGATGGAGGTGAGGATGGACTCCATCACCAGCGTACCTGATGGTGCTGGAGGTGAGGATGGACTCCATCACCAGCGTACCTGATGGAGGTGAGGATGGACTCCATCACCAGCGTACCTGATGGAGGTGAGGATGGACTCCATCACCAGCGTACCTGATGGAGGTGAGGATGGACTCAATCACCAGCGTACCTGATGGTGCTGGAGGTGAGGATGGACTCCATCACCAGCGTACCAGATGGTGCTGGAGGTGAGGATGGACTCCATCACCAGCGTACCTGATGGAGGTGAGGATGGACTCCATCACCAGCGTACCTGATGGTGCTGGAGGTGAGGATGGACTCAATCACCAGCGTACCTGATGGTGCTGGAGGTGAGGATGGACTCCATCACCAGCGTACCTGATGGAGGTGAGGATGGACTCCATCACCAGCGTACCTGATGGTGCTGGAGGTGAGGATGGACTCAATCACCAGCGTACCTGATGGTGCTGGAGGTGAGGATGGACTCCATCACCAGCGTACCTGATGGAGGTGAGGATGGACTCCATCACCAGCGTACCTGATGGTGCTGGAGGTGAGGATGGACTCAATCACCAGCGTACCTGATGGTGCTGGAGGTGAGGATGGACTCCATCACCAGCGTACCTGATGGAGGTGAGGATGGACTCCATCACCAGCGTACCAGATGGAGGTGAGGATGGACTCAATCACCAGCGTACCAGATGGAGGTGAGGATGGACTCAATCACCAGCGTACCAGATGGAGGTGAGGATGGACTCCATCACCAGCGTACCTGATGGAGGTGAGGATGGACTCCATCACCAGCGTACCAGATGGTGCTGGAGGTGAGGATGGACTCCATCACCAGCGTACCAGATGGTGATGGAGGTGAGGATGGACTCCATCACCAGCGTACCTGATGGAGGTGAGGATGGACTCCATCACCAGCGTACCTGATGGAGGTGAGGATGGACTCCATCACCAGCGTACCTGATGGAGGTGAGGATGGACTCCATCACCAGCGTACCAGATGGTGCTGGAGGTGAGGATGGACTCCATCACCAGCGTACCAGATGGTGATGGAGGTGAGGATGGACTCCATCACCAGCGTACCTGATGGTGATGGAGGTGAGGATGGACTCCATCACCAGCGTACCAGATGGAGGTGAGGATGGACTCCATCACCAGCGTACCAGATGGTGCTGGAGGTCAGGATGGACTCCATCACCAGCGTACCTGATGGAGGTGAGGATGGACTCCATCACCAGCGTACCAGATGGAGGTGAGGATGGACTCAATCACCAGCGTACCAGATGGTGCTGGAGGTCAGGATGGACTCCATGATGCAGGTGTGGACGGAGCAATGACGGAGCAGATTGAATTTAATTAAAGAACAATCATGTCAAGGGAGGGTCAACTGACTACTTATCGTTACTACACTTGCTAGGAGACTAGCAAGTATAACTGACTACTTATCGTTACTACACTTGCTAGGAGACTAGCAAGTATAACTGACTACTTATCGTTTTTACTCTTACTAAAAATTATGCTATCGCTAGCTTCTAAACTAACTGTAACAGAAATCAGAAACGTATAGAAAAAAGCAAACACAATTCTCTGTGTTCACTGTGTTGAGCAGCAGATTGTTTTCTGTGCCCCAGCTCGCCAGGTTAAATAAGCTGAAATCATTTCTGAGGCAATAATAAATTGAATGCCCATTTTCTTGCGTCACTATATCATTTTAGTCCAAATTTAAATCTATTTTCGTACTAATATCGTGATTCTACTATGTTGTTCCAGAACTATACCCCGTTTCCTCCTCATGGTTTGGGTATATGCTAAGAATATAATGTAAATATGCTCTCATCGTGGCAAAATTAGAGAAAAATTAGGATTTAGATGTGATTCTTGTGAAAACAACACATGCAGACATGAGTGCTCGACCACCGAGGCAGAACAAAGTTTAAATAAATGAAGAAGGGCGAAAATAATTGATCAATCAATTCAAAACAGGTCTCCTACTCCGCTCGAAGCCATATAACATGAATAAAAAGGAACGTAAAGTAAATAAAAAGGGAAATACGATAAATTACGCGGCCGGTGCTGATTGGCTGAGCGTGACCCGGAAGTGAATGTGAGCGATCGGTGCGTGTCAGTCGTGCCGGAATCCGGAGTTCGGTTTGGTTTGTATCGGTGTATTTCGCTTCTGCCTCACGACATGGATACTTTTAGCAAACTGAAACAGTTTGACGCTTATCCCAAAACTCTGGAGGATTTTAGGGTGAAGACATGGGGCGGTGCGACCGGTGAGAGACTTAAATGTGGCGGCGAGCCGCAGCTATTCATTCCACAGCCCGTTAGCCGCTCAGGCTAGCCACCAGGCTAACCGAGGCAATGCTGTCTCCAAACTGCCAAAATGGGTCAAATTACAGGCTTGTGGTGTAAAACACAACTCTGAACCATCACCAAAATGATCCATTTGATTTTCAAAAGCAGGGTTACCTGTTGCTAAACCTGTTAGTGCAGCACAAGCAGTGGTTTGGAGGCATTTCTGTTCCAGAAACTAATCTAAAAACATGCCAACCCGATAATTAATGGGTTAATTAAAGGGTTAATGCTACAGCTATTTTGACTTGGGGGGTTGGAAAGGTCCATCAGGGAAATATTTGCTGGTGATTTTCTGATACAGGAATGAAGTTGAGAACAAACTCCAAAGACAGTGACGATCATTTCCCTTTAAAATGAGGAGAAATGCATATTATTGACTATTCATGATGTAGCATAAAGGCGTGAGCCCACAGCCAACCTCCCATTGGATCAAATCTTGAATATTTGCAAGTGGTTTAGTTGTGGAAGAGATGAAATCCATTCATGTGAAACTGTCGCTGTCTGCGATTTTTATGTAATATAATATAAATCGTGTTGGTTGCACGCGTGTCATAGATGTTCGGTGCTTTCCCAGCGTGCCCATTGAACAACAATCCTGGAAAAGTCCTGTATTTTCTCCCAGAAGATGATTTTTGTGACTGTTTGTGGTGTGTGTCTGCAGTGACCATCATCAGCGGCGTCCTCATGCTGATCCTGTTTGTTTCTGAGCTGCAGTATTATCTCACCAAGGAGGTGAGCTCCTGCCTAGGCCCACATTTCTTCAGGGCCATGAGGCCTGATATCGACAGATTCTTGAAGTTGTGAACATTTTTTAGTGCTCTAACTGTGGCGTTAATAATGTCTACTAAATATGTGCGTCTGCTGCTCGCAGGTTCATCCTGAGCTGTACGTCGACACGTCCCGGGGAGACAAACTGAAGATCAACATCAACATTGTCTTCCCACACATGCCGTGTGTCTGTGCGTAGCGCCGCCGTTGCTGAGAGCCAGCACCCGCGCTCGGCAACGTCTGTCGTGACTCTTTCCGCTGCCGTTTCAGATCTGAGCATCGACGCCATGGACGTGGCCGGTGAGCAGCAGCTGGATGTCGAGCACAACCTTTTCAAGCAGCGGCTGGATAAAAACCTCCAACCTGTGAGCACCGAAGCAGAGAAACACGGTGAATATCCCGAGCGTAGCGTAAAACCGACCTCCTAAAGAACATCTGCTTCAGGCGCGATGCCACACAGCTCCGATGCTTTTATTTTGAAGGCCAGAGCTTGTTAGCTGTGAACGCTTCAGGTAACCAAACCTCAGGAAATATTCAAGAAAGATCGGCTGCTAAAAAACGGGCACAGATGGTAGAATTCTGAGAAGATCGAGGAACATGGTGGCGTTTCGCCACCGCCGGCCACCGACGCTTTAAAAGTCATGAGAGTCGCCATCGTCTAAACTGGAGAAGATGAAGGCGTGGATGTTCCTCAGGTTAGATGGATCCACAGTAGGAGCAGAGAACTTTAGACTAGTGGCCATGGGGACCAAGGCTGATGGGACGTTAAGTCCTGAGCTGGGTTATTGGGTTAGCCATCCCATAATTGTGGTTGATGTGTGTTTCTGGTGCAGAACTGGGTGGAGAGGACGATGTCCCCGTATTTGATCCCAGTACGCTGGACCCAGAGAGATGTGAGAGCTGCTACGGGGCAGAGACGGACGACCTCAAGTAAGACAGCAGCGCTCCCCTGGCCCGGCGCCATGGGCGCCGGCAGGTGCCGATTCTTTCTGATTCTGTTACCGAGTCTCTGAAATGGCGTTAAAGAGGTTAATAGCAACACAAACAACAAGTCAGCATCGTTTTCTACTGTTTTTTCTTCTCATTTTCATTCAGGATTTCTCATAAGATGCTTGAAACGTGTCCCTCTGTCCTCCTTCCTCTTGTTTGGCAGCAGTTTTTGCTTTGGTTTGATTGATTTGAGACGTAGATTCTAGTATTTAAAAACAAGTGGAATGGAACCCCCCCCCCCACAAAGGTGCCAACTTTGGGGTTTAGGGTTAAAAAAGCTGAGCAGAAAACCTCTGGTTGCACGGCTCCTATTGTAGCAGGTGTTGACCAGAGTCAACCAGACGTTCGCCTCGTATTTACTGCAGCTCAAAGGAATCAGAAGTACAGTCAGAAGAAATCAGGCGGTCAGCCGGTCCACTGGAACAGAAGTCGCCGTGGTACCTGAACCAACTGTGCCATCCCATCTCATATCTTGTGTGTAGGCCCCAGATAATGGAAACCTCTAAGAGGTCAGAAGTCTGCCCTAAAAGTCAGGAGAGAATGGACCTGACCAGCAGGACCGGCACCAGCTGGTCCGGTGCACCTACACTGGGACCTCTACTTACAAATGTCTCTACATGCGAATTTTTCAGGTTACGAAGCGTCTCAACGGGAAAATATTTCCTCTTGTTACGAAGGAAATTTCAGGATACGAAGGTCAAAAATACGCTACCGCTGCTACTCGCAGCTCGCGGAGTTTAGCGAACGCAAACGTGCTGGTAGCTGCTCTGCCATTGGCTATCGCCTAGCATCTTCCTGTCATCCCATTGGCTAGGAGGGACGTCAATCTGTACAAGTTTGTGTGCATCCCAGCGTCGCCTTCGTTTCACTTTTATTTATTGTGGGTGTTTGTATGTTTGTCCATTAGATGGCGGTGTTACCACAAGTGTTAACGTTCGTTGCTAATGATGGCTAATGTAAGATTAGCCTGTAATAAAGTTCATTTTGTTCCTGGAGAAGCCCTGCACTGAATTCCTACATTTATTGTGCGCTAATCTAATTGTAACATGTATTTGTTACATGTTTTGATGCATTTTAATGATTTATAAAAAAAATTGTGTCCGAATTTTTGGGGGCTTGGAACGGATTAGGGCATTTACATGGAAACGCATCTCTACTTACGTAATTTTCAGGTTAGGAAACAACTTCTGGTATGAATTAAATTCGTAAGTAGAGGTCCCACTGTAGTGATGAGAGACGCAGACCTCAGCATGAGCAGGCAGCACTTAGCTGGTGATCAAATAAGGAGAAGGTTCCGTGTCTAAACCAGGCCGAAGGCCGACATGTGTCACAGCTGGGGCGGTTAAATCCACTCGTGAGTCGTCATCAGGACTAGAAAGGAACCCTGATATAACCCGTTTGTTCCTCTGCAGGTGCTGCAACTCCTGCGACGACGTGCGCGAGGCGTACCGGCGGCGAGGCTGGGCCTTCAAAAACGCCGACACTATTGAGCAGTGTAAGAGGGAGGGCTTCACCCAGAAGATGCAGGAGCAGAAGAACGAAGGCTGCCAGGTCTACGGCGTCCTGGAGGTCAACAAGGTGGAGGCAGACGCTTTGTCTTATTGTCTGGAGTCCTGAAAACCCCCCCAAATCATCCGTTGAGCTGTTTCTGTTCAATGGTTCCTGTTGTTTGATCTTCTGGATCTGCCTTCTCTTCCTTAGGTGGCAGGAAATTTTCACTTTGCTCCAGGGAAAAGTTTCCAGCAGTCTCACGTGCACGGTAAGAGCCACTTTTCCTGCCTCGTTGAAACACATCTCTCTTTATGGGATCCCCAGAAGGGATTTAGCTGCATCGCCATGGAAAACGCCTGAAAACGCCAACTATATTCACCTCTTTGCCCTATTAACAGGTCAAATGTGTGCATATATCATATTTTTAAAAGATTACTTTAATTTTTTTATGTTGAGAGTGTTTTTAGAAGCCAAAATGCTACAGAAAATAAGCGGGACGTGTCTGAAATCCTCCAAATATTCCCCGTTTTGTCCTGTATTGTCTGGTATTGTTCATTACCCGCTTCTCTGCCCCTACAAACATCAACACCACCAGACGAGCTCGACCTCCTCCGCCTTCCCTTTGTGTTGCATGGATTCCCCGCCTGTGTCTCGTCTTGGTGTGGACCCGGAGGAGCAAAGGAACCGCGGCGGCAGCAGCTGGCTCAGTTCAGTCCAGCCAATCCTGGCTAACAGCACCTGAGGTTTACTGAGGTTTCCTGAAACCCAGGACCACATTAGCCTTGGGTCCAACAGGGGAAAGGTGCGGACTGCAGCCAGGCGCTGCAGCGGTGGCTTTGCTCCTCTGCTCTGGTGTGTTCTATGCTGATGTCACACACCAGCAGCAGAAACCAGAGACGAGCGTCACTGTGGAGGGTTCAGGGCTCCGGGGTGACCAGCACCTTCTGAGCAGTCAGGTGACGGTTTGAAGGCGCGAGCCCCGGCTGACGGAGCGGAGCGTAGCGTAGCGTAGCGTAGCATAGCGTAGCGTAGCGTAGCGCGGGCCTGTTGCTGACGTGCAGTCTCTTCTTGTCTACCACATGCATCACCCCCGTGGCTCGCCTCTCTTCTTTCTGCAGTGCACGCTGTGGAAAGTAAGTGCACCTTTATTTGCAGCTTTACCTGCTAGCGTACCTGTGGCTGACAGCAGTGACTGTGGCCCTGCATGACGTTACACACCAGCGCTGATGCTTCACCCTCATCTGTACAGGCCTCCTGACCTCTGACCTCACACATCTGTTAGGTGTCAGCGCACAGTCCTTTGTGATTGAGGGTTTTAGGGGTCGACGTCCAACAAATCGAGTTGTTTAAGGTTTTCTGGCTCAGCTGGCAGATTAGGACTATGCCAAGCTTATATTTACACCTTTCATTAACAGGGTTAGTCTGCATGGTTTACCTGTGCTGGATATTAAAACCTGAGGCTCATAATAAACTAGTAGTAGATTATGGTATGTTTGCCTGGTTTAGGCACAACTTCAGGAAGGTTCTTGTTTTCTAAAAGAACAAGGGGGTTAAAAGTTGGAGCCACGGCTTCATGGAGCTGGATCAAGTGGACTTTAGCCAAGTATAAACTGCTACTGATCCAAATCCCAGCTCTGGATCTCGTCTGGGGGATCCTCTGCCTGACGTGACCGCAGAGGTTCATCCGGTTCCTGGGGGGCCTGGTTGCTGTCCCTTCATCATCTAGATGTACCTCCCTCTCACTGACATGCTGGAGGAGGACGTTGCAGCAGCAGCAGGTCTGCAGACTCTGCTCAGAGTGAAGCTCTGACCCCTCCACATCTGGTGGGAGCTGCTCCCTTTCTGTGCCCCCTCCACATCTGGTGGGAGCTGCTCCCTTCTGTGCCCCCTCCACATCTGGTGGGAGCTGCTCCCCTCCTGTGCCCCCTCTACATCTGGTGGGAGCTGCTCCCCTCCTGTGCCCCCTCCACATCTGGTGGGAGCTGCTTCCTTCTGTGACCCCTCCACATCTGGTGGGAGCTGCCCCCTCCTGTGCCCCTCCACATCTGGTGGGAGCTGCTCCCTTCTGTGCCCCCTCCACATCTGGTGGGAGCTGCTCCCCTCCTGTGCCCCCTCCTGTGCCCCCTCCACATCTGGTGGGAGCTGCTCCCCTTCTGTGCCCCCTCCACATCTGGTGGGAGCTGCTCCCCTTCTGTGCCCCCTCCACATCTGGTGGGAGCTGCTCCCCTTCTGTGACCCCTCCACATCTGGTGGGAGCTGCTCCCTTTGCTCGGCGACACTGCCCCCTACTGGCTGGAGGAGCTGCAGTTCCCCCAGCTGCCTCTGAGAAAAGGCTCAAGGACCCAGACAGCCAGGTTAGATGAGGGGTCTGTGCCCCCCCCCAGCTGATGCCTGTCCTGATCTCACCGTTGCTTCCGGACTGAACAGGCTGATGACCCAGAGGTGTGAACGACGTCCCCGTCATGTTTGTGTCGTTACCGGGGAGGAAGTAGCAGGTTTTACAGTAGAACTGCAGAAACCGTCTGATGTCCAAAGCTAACGCGGCATGTTTTGGTTGCAGTTCACGACCTGCAGAGCTTTGGCTTGGACAACGTGAGTGACGCCTCTTTACGCTGGAAAAATGGACGGTGGTGATTGAAGGTGAGCGGAGGAGCTGACGGCTGCCCTTGTTCCTTCTGCAGATCAACATGACCCATCTGATAAGACACCTGTCCTTTGGCCAAGATTACCCAGGACTCATCAACCCGCTGGATGACACCAACATCACAGCACCACAAGGTCAGCCTGGGTCCTGTCGGCTGTGGCGCCACACACCCACACACACACCCCCACACACACACACATTATTATCCCAATTTGGTGCAGGTGGTATGAGCAGTGCATTCCTTATTTCTAGCATACAAACCAGAAAGCAAATGCTGGGGTAATGTGACTTTATTGCCAAAGCTAGCCTGTTGGGAGATGGTGCGACAGCACATTAGCTGTAGCGCTGGCCAGAGTCCCGTGTGTCTGCAGCTCCATGAGGGGCGCTCGTTTCTCAGCAGCGGATGCCCATGCCGATGGCCATGAAAGTACCGAACGTGCCCCCGCTCTGCATCATGGTTTTCCCGACTCCCCCCATCAGTTCTCTGCCTCGCATGCCGATCCTGCAAGCAGAAGGTTTCAGCGTTGGATCAAATGATCCGATTCCACTAGGATGGTGTTGGGACGCGACAGCTGGACGGGTCCGTACCTCAGACAGGAGAAGGTGCCGAACATGGCTCCTGCAGCCATCCCCACTGCAAACCCCATCATGAAGCCCATCTTGACCCGGTCAAAACAGCTGGGCTGGGTCTGTCCGTAGGGACCCACAGCGACAGGCATCTGGGGATCAAAGCATCAAAGCACAGGAAGGACGTCAGATAGCTGATACAGTATCGCGTTGCCATGGCAATCCTCAAGATTAACACAAGATGGACGCGTTGACCGTCGATATCTCTTCACTTTTCCACATTCAAGTGCTGGTTGCTTTGTTTTGTGGCCAATGAGCCTCTTTCTTTACACTTCTACCACAAAGGTACTGGGGTAGCTCCAGTGTTTTTAGGATCTTCTCCATACTCGTGATATTTGTGGTTAAAAAGTGGCTTTATTAGCGACCGTGCACCTAACGTGTACACTTGTACTGAGCATCCACGGACTGGTTTTCCATTGCCCTGTTTATCTCCCAATCACGGACTAACCAGGTTTTATATTCGCCTGACCAACCTCTGACGTCATTAACCACTGACCGTACGCACGTGAGCCTTAATTACGTCCAAAGCTAAGTTAGCCTAAAGCTACGAAGCGCCTCTGTCGCCACCTTTGGCCACCATTTAACCTTCGCTGTGTATTACGCATCGATAGTTTAAGCATTTAAATAAGCGACCTCCGTAAGCAAAGAGCAAAACTTGAGACCTTGACAGATAACCGCAGGCTTTCGTCGGAGACATTAGCATAAACCGAGGCCTTCGCGATCTTACCGTGTCAGGGATCGGGTAAATGTCGGGTAAATCCTCTCGGTGGAAACACTTGTCGTGTATTTTAGTGCGGCTGCGTTTAAATCTACGTGCGACTAGCAAACATTCATGGCCGGTTACCGGAAATAGAGGAAGCTGGAGGAAAGAGGGGAGACGGACTGCAGGCGCCCGGGAGCGCTGCCCCCAGCGGACGGCGTCGGAACTGCACGCTAACGAATTTCTCTCCCACAGCATCGATGATGTACCAGTATTTCGTGAAAATCGTCCCCACCATCTATGTGAAGACGGACGGAGAGGTGAGCCTAAATGCCCTTCATCCACCCCGATCTGACCGCTTAACTCAAATCTGCCTACAACTTTATCGTCTCTGTTGCAGGTGTTAAAAACAAACCAGTTTTCAGTGACCAGGCACGAGAAAGTGGCCAACGGTCTGATAGGGGACCAGGGGCTGCCGGGGGTGTTTGTCTTGTATGAGTTGTCGCCTATGATGGTTAAATTCACAGAGAAACACAGGTGAGAGACAAAGACAGAGAATCCCGACATCGCAGAGCCGAACGGCTAAATTAGTGACTTTTACGTAGAATAGGCCTGAATTCCTGTGTCTGTCTTTGCCCAGGTCATTCACGCACTTCTTAACGGGGGTCTGTGCCATCATCGGAGGTGTTTTCACAGGTGAGTGTCGCCCGCGGCCCCGTGAAACTGCACGCAGCGGCGCTAACGTGGTGTTGTCGCGCAGTGGCCGGCCTGATCGACTCGCTCATCTACCACTCGGCCAGAGTCATCCAGAAGAAGATCGAGCTGGGCAAGGCTTCCTAACAGAGCCCGGCACCAGGAGGCCGGGCGTCCCATGCTGGAAGAGCGGCCACAGCGCGGGCGCACAGAGGAGGGCCGTCTGCTGCCCCACTGGGAGACAGACAGGTTTTAATCAGGGTGTTGCTTCCTCTGCTTCTCTGTTGTCTACAAACACTGGGGAGGAACTTCTGGACCCTTTTTGATGAATATATGTTGCCAAAAGGAATGAATCTCAATCGAATACAGACTTTTTGTTTCCAAGCTCCTGCTCCTGGAGACCGTTTACAGTCCAGAGCCAAGCACTCCCCACGACAAGGAGCGGGCTGGAGGCCTCCAGGGGGCTTTTGGGGCGGATCGGGAGGCGCTCACATGGTCACGCCAGTATAGCATTGGGTTTACAGCTGCTCCTGAATAATAACGAGTGGATTTCTGGGTGAGGGGGATTATTGAAGCCATTTCTGAGGGTTGATTAATGATGGAGGGATGGGGATGAATGGATGCAGGGTTTTTTCCTCCGGGGGTCTCCGCCTGGCCTCTGGACTGATGTCACACACTCGTCTTTCCCTCTTTTTCCTCTTCCTCTCCCTGGAGTTTGTGTGGAGGGAGGGAGCTCTGTGGCCGGTGTGCCTCCCACAGGCTGCTGAGTTCTGTTCTGGTCGCACCCGGAGCTCAGATTTTACCGAGCCAGTGGACTCCGGAGCAGGTGGTTGAATGAAGGAGGAGATGGAGGCGACGCTGAATCCTGGGGGTCCAGATGAGCCTGGAGCTGGTTGCTGTGCACCAGGCTTTTACCTGACAGTAGCTGGAGACTCATCCGATGGTTATTATAACAAGTCCTTTTCCAGGACGGCCATGTTTGCTGACAGATTCCCTTTAGGGTCTTTTGGGTTTTCAGTCCGGCTTTTTACAAGGTTGTTTGCAGGTCGCCGACCTCTCGTGAGGCGCCTCAACTAATGTGTTTATGGGATGTGATGGTTTTCCTTCTGTCCGTGTCAGCTGGGAGCTTCTGTCAGTGTGTTTCTACCTGGAGGTGTGAGCTTCAGCATCAGGGCCCGGGAGGCCACGCTGCCTCGGAGCAGACGCCTACAGCGTCTCCTGGACCCACGCCGGTGCCGCTGCGATGCTTCACAGGTCCTGTAGCACCCAAACACTTTGGTGGCTGCAAGCCAATCTGAGAGTTTCTTAATGACTTTTTAACATCTCGGTCAGAAGCGTCTGTGTGTGAATGCACCTGTGTCTGTGTGTGAGAGATGTATTTATATTTTGATTGTTCATAAACACAAAAATAAACATCAATTAAACTGGTTTGATCTGTCTCGTTGCTTTAATACGTGTCGCCACTGGGGGGCGCTGCCACCCTTTACACCTCAAGAGCCCGGACTTGAGCCTCTGTGTGTGTGTGAGTGTGTGTTTTCCACCCTGATCTCCATAGTGGGGCCTCAGCACGGAGCAGGATGCTGATTCTCCAAATCCGAGGCCCCCTAACGTGAATCCAAGATCTCTTCTGCCCTCTTGTGGCGAACTGATGCCAATAAATCCTAAAAATGACCCGGTCACCTGGGTTGTGAGTGTCACCTGATCCACCTTTGTGAATGTCTTGTCGTGCGTTTCAACCCAGAGGTTACAATTCCACAGCAAAGTTGATGCTCTACGGAATCTGGCAACGTTCCCGGACCCGTACTTTCCTCTTCCATGGGATCTGAGTTAAGACCGATTTTGTGTGTGATCAACCAACAGAACCTTCCTTTAATACCAACACCATCAGCGCCAGCGTGCAGTGAATTCAGACAGGAAACGGGGACGATTATGTCGGAGCAGCTGAATTTGAGTCACCCGGCCGTCTGAATCAAGTTTATTTAGGAAAACGGGACATTCCAGGCGCACCAAAAAAGATCTCTGGGCATCCGTCTGCTGTTGAATCAGCCTGACTCAGGGGGGGTTGAGCCACTTCCTCAGAGCAAATGAATCACAAAAATGTGGAATTTGCCGGTGCGCTGGCAAATTCCACATGGCTTAAACATGTTTGTTTTGACTCCTGAACACTGGTACAACATTGGACCAACTCCCGCCTGGATCAAACCAATGGATCCGCACCCTCCAGAACCGGGGTCCAGATGGAACCACCCCAGCTATCTCCTGGTAAGAAGGTTCTTACTGGGTTTTCCCTGGGAACTCAAGCCTCCTCCTCCGGTCCACAACCACGAGGAGCGTCTCAGATGACCCCCCCCCCGCCCCGGCTCGGGGGTCATCCCCTCACCCATGACCCTGACAGAGGGACGGGCAGCACCGACACACCTGTGCTGCCTTGCTGGGTGTGAGAGAGGTGGAGAATGAGAACTCTTCCCAGTGCTGTCGGCAGGAGCCCCGGAGGAGCTCCAGATCCCAGTAACGGACCCCAGTCGAGGGTTCACAGCGGCACGCTTGTAAACGGAAAAGCAAGTGTCAACTTTCTGTATGTGTACGTTCTGGTGTCGATGTGTTCCAAATGTTGAGTCAGAGGAGGAACCTTCCATACGACCCACCCCCTGGAATTCCTCCTCCTGTTTTTTCCGTGCTCCGCACGTGCCGCGTGGATGCCACGTCAGTTGTGACAGGCTGCCGTGTGCTGGGGGGGATCAGCCGGGGGGCGGCGCTGCTCATCTGGACTCGAGGATCCGGAAGGGAGGCTCTCCGCTGGCCACATTCCTGAAACTCCCCCTCACCTGAAAACATTCCACCGAGAAGTAAATACGGGAAAGTGTCCAGTAGCGTTAGCTGACAGGGTGGGAACGCACGCTAACGCGTCCCCACAATGCTACCTTAATCCAGCCAGGATTCCTGAGAAAAACACAAATAATTCCATCAAAATGTTCTTTTCATGGAAGGGGCTGGATTGGGATACGCCTCTTCCCGCTGTGGTGCACCTGTAGCACCACAGAAGAAGCTTCCGGTGAATCGGAATCTGCCTGATTCGGGGCTAGGCGGGTTCTGCCTCCCTGCGAAGGCTTCTGCCACGTGTCAGAGTCCGGACTGATGTGGTCTGAGCAGGAAGCTGGTGCTTCCCTTCCCTGCTCACGGTTTTCCGTGCATGTCCGTGAAGAGGTGACCAGACTGGTGGAAGGGATCACCTGTACGTTAACCTCTGGGCAACGCTCACCCAAGTCCAGACAGAAGCCGGACCGCTCCGGGTTCTGCCCCCCCCCCCCCGGCCTTCCTCTGTGAGCAGGACCGGTGCCAGGTTTCTCCGAGCTGACACACTCAGCCGGATCGCACGGATCGCACCCTCGCAGTGACATAGTAGCACATTTATTCTTGAGCGTGCACGCTGGCGGCTCTGGAATGTGAGGGAGGTGGCAACTCCTCATCCCTCCGACTGCTCGGCTCTACTCAGGCCCTCTTGGACATAATGGAATCTTGAGGAGATACAGATGTTGGAATTGATTCCTCAGGCTTCAGACAGGGGTCAGCAGGTTCTTGGGGTGGGTGCCATCGAGTGTGTGTGTGTGTGTGTGTGTGTGTGTGTGTGTGTGTGTGTGTGTGTGTGTGTGTGACAGTGACCGTAGTAGTAGAGGGGCATTGGTGGTATCAACGGTCTTTGGATAAATAGCTACATTTACAAGGACATTCCAGACCACATGTGTCAAACCCACGATCCTGGATCCCAACCTGGCTCTTTCAGCACAGACGTGGCGTCGGTGGCTCAGGTTGGATCCCAACCTGGCTCTGTCAGCACAGACGTGGCGTCCGTGGCTCAGGTTGGATCCCAACCTGGCTCTTTCAGCACAGACGTGGCGTCGGTGGCTCAGGTTGGATCCCAACCTGGCTCTGTCAGCACAGACGTGGCGTCGGTGGCTCAGGTTGGATCCCAACCTGGCTCTGTCAGCACAGACGTGGCGTCGGTGGCTCAGGTTGGATCCCAACCTGGCTCTGTCAGCACAGACGTGGCGTCCGTGGCTCAGGTTGGATCCCAACCTGGCTCTGTCAGCACAGACGTGGCGTCCGTGGCTCAGGTTGGATCCCAACCTGGCTCTGTCAGCACAGACGGCTCCTCGCTGCCGTTTCCCTCCGCTCTTTTTTCCTGTCCTAAATATAAAGTCCTCTGGAAGCACCGCTCCACCACAACAACCTTGATATCCCACTCCCCCCTCCTCGGCCTCATTCCTTATGTTCCTAGAACATCCACAGTTTCAGTTTCAGGGAACTTCAGGAACGCCGGGACCCTGCCAGCTCCAGACTGTGGTGGGGCCTCAGCTGACGCCCTGTTCTCCCCCACCGTCCACATGTTGCTCACATGTGAGGGCTCCCGTCCGTCCGGCCGCCTGATTGGTTCCCTGCCGGCTGCTCGCTCGGCTCATTGGCTGGAAGCAGCAGCCTGTAGCAGCAGCGTTTACTCAGAGGGAGAGAGGAACACACACACACACACACACACACACACACACACACACACACACACAATATAACAGAACAACAGAACAATATAAATGATTTCATAATAATGATAGTTATGATTCCACATTGCTACAATAATGACAGACTGTAACACAATTCTTGGTTCTTTGGCCACATTCAGGCAAACACACACACACACACACACACACTCAAACTGGAACTAAAGGTTCCCGGAACTGGGAAATTTGAATTTCCTGCCGGCTTTGACCCAGAATAACGTGGCGAAGGAGCAGAAAGAGCCAACACGTGATGTGTGGCGTGGAGGAATCTGCGGGGGTTTAACAGAGACGGTGTGTGTTCTTCAACGCACAACACACACGGAAGAGTTACACAGAAGGGACGCGAGGTGAAGCTAGTCGCTGACGACGCCAAGACGAGAGACCTGCCGCTGCACCCGTGACCTCCGACCCGTGACCTCTGACCCGACCTGCTCGTCTCTGCGGGGACAAAGAGTGTAGAGTTGTGTGTGTGTGTGTGTTTAAACGTGAAGCGTCAGTGTTCTAGCTGCTCTGTGGTCGAGCAGAAAGAGGAAGAGAGAATGTGGCGGTGGAGAGGCCTCTTCCTGCTCCGTCCTGGTCCAGAGACATGAATGAGCAGATGTGCTGGAGACTCACGTGCACGAGTTCAGTCCGCTTGCTGTCCTTTCCTCCATTTTAACCACGTTGTCACAGTTTGTGTGTGTGTGTGTGTGTGTGTGTGTGTGTGTGTGTGTGTGTGTGCCTTGTTTGTCATGAGACCCGCGACTGATAAATGAATCAAGGCCAACTATCAGTGGAGAACAGAAGGATGCTGTTCATCTCCACTGTTATCTGCAACAACACACACACACACACACACACACACACACACACACACACGCCATCTATTAACAGATGAAGTCACTCGAGGTTGTTGTGAATAACGTTGGCTTGGTTTACAGCTGCAGTCATGGTCCAACAATGCACCAGCTCCATTTAGAGCTCAAGGCTGTACAACAAACAAGCCTGAAGAGTTCTGAAGGGTTCTGGGGGGGGTCTGGAGGGGTCTGGGGGGTCTGGGGGGGTCTGAAGGGGTCTGGGGGGGGGGTCTGGAGGGGTCTGGGGGGGTCTGGGGGGGGGTCTGGAGGGGTCTGGAGGGGTCTTGAGGGGTCTGGAGGGGTCTGAAGGGGTCTGGAGGGGTCTGAAGGGGTCTGGAGGGGTCTCGGGGGTCTGGAGGGGTCTGGAGGAGTCTAAAGGGGTCTGAAGGGGTCTGGAGGGGTCTGGAGGGGTCTTGAGGGGTCTTGAGGGGTCTCGGGGGGTTTGGAGGGGTCTGGAGGGGTCTGAAGGGGTGTGGAGGGGTCTGAAGGGGTGCGGAGGGGTCTGCAGGGGTCTGAAGGGGTCTTGAGGGGTGTGGAGGGGTCTGCAGGGGTCTGAAGGGGTCTGAAGGGGTCTTGAGGGGTTTGAAGGGGTCTGGAGGGGTCTGAAGGGGTCTGAAGGGGTCTTGAGGGGTCTGAAGGGGTCTGGAGGGGTCTGAAGAGGTCTGAAGAGGTATTAAGGGGTCTGAAGGGGTCTGAAGGGGTCTAGAGGGGTCTTGAGGGGTCTTGAGGGGTCTGAAGGGGTCTGGAGGGGTCTAAAGAGGTCTTAAGGGGTCTGAAGGGGTCTTGAGGGGTCTGAAGGGGTCCAGTGTTTGTTTCAACTGATGACCATCAACCTTTAGATTACGCGTCCTTCTCTTACATCCTAAGGTCACGTCTTTGAGGAAGCGATAATTAAATGTGTGAATTTTGGTATAACCGCACTGTTAACGTCTCAAATACAAATACATTCCACTTCCTGTGGCTCTACAAGCTCAGTGTAAGCAGCTTCCTGTTCCGGTGGGGGGCCAAGTCTCTTCTGAGAGCGGAAGTGGAGGATGTGGCCAACAAAAAGGGTCAGCAAACGAGGCTGATCAATAACCTCCAGTTCCTCAATGCAAGTTCTCTCCCTGGGAACCGTAGCCAGCCCAGTAGGCAGGGTCTTCATAAGGAGGCGGTCCGAAGCCTGGTGCAATGTTGACTCTTTTATCATCATAATCTTAACAGAAGAGCTAGAAATCATGCTACAATATATGGTTTACCACAGCGGGAAGGGCATCAATTTGATTGAAACACTTGTCCTTTGGATAAAAACTTGTAGTTTGTCCCTTTTTGTTCCTTGAGTGTTCTTAGGTGATTGCTGGTTCCTCTGAACGCCCATGAGAGACCTCCCGGTGAGCCTGTTTCTGCTCTCACCTGCAGCTCCATCTAGTCTACCACACAGCTCAGAAACATCTGCACCTCCTTGTTAGACCAGGGTGTCTCCTTACTATTTAGTCGGTAGAATACAGAAATACACACCGTCACTGTTGTGGGCTTATAAAAATGGCAGGTTTAAGTTTTCTGACACATCAGTGATGTCATGTCAATAACCTGGCAAATCACCACACACACACGCTGGCACACACACACACATACACACACACACACACACTGGCACACAGCAGGAGAAAGTGCAACAGGATGTGCTATTATGTGTTCCTGGCAAAGCTCTGTGGTAACTCCCTTTGATGACTACTACCAGGCACCACACACACACACACACACACACACACACATGCACCACATGAGGGCCGGTCCTAGAAGAATGCTCCAGGCATTTCCTCCCTCTTGCAGCAGCTGGTTAAGTAAAGTAAGACAAATGGATGTGTCCATTAAAGACCATGAAGAACACACCCTGAAACCACTTAAACCATTTAATACCCAGCTGCTGGGTCTTCCAGCTGTTTTGTGTTTGGGGTTTCTTGTGTTTATAACAGATTTATTATTTTGGGAGAACCAGAGTGAAAGCACTGTAGCTTCAGTCCTTGCTATGGTTGGGAAGAACATTTATTTATTTAACCCTAACCCTAACCCTAAGGATGTGAATATTTTTTACTGTACTACTATCAATAGCAGCTCATCTACAACTAAAAACTTATGAAAGACGGTAAATATATTTTTCAGTGACCATTAAATCTGTAACATGTGGAAAGTATTAAATGACATATTCTGGAACTTATAAATCTATGAATGACACTGGGTTCTTAGGTGAGGCAAAGATTCCATGAAATGGGAGGAAACCAGAGCATCTCTTTATCTTAGAAACATAATCCTGGGCCTCAATTGTAAATACCTATGACAAATACTACAACCTTAGTATTTCACTTTAATGAGACCAAGAAGAGAGCTTTGGGACGACAGAATGAATGATTGAGTCAGGATTTAACAGTGAGTCAGCCAGAAGCTTTAGTATTCAGCACCGACACCAGGCCAGGCAGTCACTCTGCCAGTTGGCCTGTAGGTGGCACATTAACCCAGTTATTCTGCTCCAAATTCCCCTGCTCTCCTTCTTTCTTTGTGTGGTTAGACAGCTAGTGCTGAAAGACCCCACTGTCCTCATGTGTCGCCGACCGGATGCTGACTAAAACTCAGCGTTGCCCAGTCTGCTCTCTGTTTTTTAATCTTTTTGGTGTTTTGTGGACTGGTTTGTAACTGTAGACCAAAATACAAGAATGATGCTTTTAAAACGTTTTTTTTTCTTTTCTTTTTTAATTTATTTAAAAAAAACCGTCTCAATGCAGCTTTTGCAAAGGTGGTGGAGTTCATTCTTTTATTAAACTTGCTTAACATTAAGTAATCTGTAGATAAGGAAGAACAACCAACCGGCTGCTTCCCTTATTTTTGAACAAATGAACACTGCGATGGTCAAATATTAAAGAAAGCAGCAGCATGATGTAAGTGGACGCAAACCCTTTGGTATGGAGACCCCGGGCTCCGGTTACAGGATGCCTTGCTGGGAACTCACGTGAATCCAAGACCCCGCGAGCTACGATTGGCCCCCGCCCCTGCACGTGTCTCGACGAATCGCCGGCCGTTACGTAACGTGCAATGCAGAAAGAGAAAGGAAGGGACGGACGGACGGACGGACGGAGGAATGTGCGGCGGGGATCAAGGAGTGCCTTCATTCATCTTTCTAGGATTTCTGCTGCTAATGCGCGTACATGAGGACCTTTTCACATTAGTCTTTGGGGATTCTCTCCACAGTTACTATTATTAAACACAAAGTCCCGATGCACACAAACACACCGTCTATCCATCCATCCATCCATCCATCCATCTATCTATCTATCTATCTATCTATCTATCTATCTATCTATCTATCTATCTATCTATCTATCTATCTATCTATCTATCTATCTATTACACTCGTCCATAATGTGTATAAAATAGAAGTACAGTCGTTTCATCATAACCAAAAATGTTTAAATCCCTCCCACGTCGTTTTGCTTTAACCGACGCGACAGACAGGCAGTGAGACACCCGGCATCTCCTCGCGAGTCCACGTGCGCTGTGTCCCAACTTTTACCCGCCACAATTTTCCTGGAATCTCGGCCCACTGTGGTATCACTCCGCCGATCGAGAAATAGACCCAATCGCGAAGCAAAATTAGCAATGCCCGCCGTTACTCGTTATTTCCCGCCCGCTCGTTTTGGCAAAGGGGCGATGGACGGCGTTTAAAAGTCATTTGGCTGATGTTCGCCGATGCCGGGTGACGGTTCAGTAGTTTTGGCGCGGTTTTCTCCGCCGCGGACGCGCACGCCGACGGCAGCCATATAAGAGCGACGGCCACACCTACTTCGTGCATGGATTGCGCAGCAGCGAGGAGGCAGCCCTGCTGGATTATACATCATGATTCTTTGCTTGGCGTTTTTAGATAGACGCTTGTATGACAGCAGATAACAACACTTTCTTCCATCCATCGGAAGCCTTCGTCCCCTCTTCTTGATATTTCCGCGCTTTGCCTTATTTTGAAGCCCCCGTCCTCTGGAGGGAGGATCTAAGGTAAGGCATGACGGAAAATCGTGTTTAACTTTCACACCTTGGAGTAAATGTAACTCTCTTTGAGGGGGAAGTCTGTCCCCGTTCTTCTGGTGGTCATTGTGCTTTCTGCGTGGGCTTGTCCTCGTTGACATCCAGGAATGCCGGTTTCACGTGTGCTTCTGGTGTTGCTCAACCCCGGCAGGGCTTTAATGGAGTTGAGCTCCAGCGGGTTCAAAGCCCCCGGTGGTGAGGGCATGTTTTCGATGCCCCCCTTCCTCTACGTAAGAGTGAAGGATGCACTTTGTGACTATAGTGTGTTTTATTTTAGTGTCTCTTGTGTTGAGCGGGGACAGTGTCTCCGCAGGTACTAGTCTTGGCTGGTTGAGTCTTTAGGACTAGTCAGCAGTGGAGTTGATCAGCCTGTGTGCTCCATTGTTGCCCCGCGCTAGAGCTCTCATTCATGCATGTGCTTCTTTAGTTGTTAGCAAATAATATATTTCTTATTTTGTACATTTCGTTGCTGGTTATTGTAAAAAAAAATAAATAATAAAAATAATAATAATAAGCGAGTAAAAAGATTTAAGTTCTTCTAAGCGCTGCTTGCGGGACAGGCGAGGCGGTCTCGCCGCACCCCCATTCACTTTTTGGTGATGAAGGCTGAGGCCATGAAGAGGTGCTGACTTGCTCACCATGTTTCCCAGCTGTTCTGTGATGTCATGAGGGGGCAGGAGGAAGAGCGGGGGGTAGGAAGGACGGTGATTTACAGGCAGCCAGGCGGCGCAGACTCGGTTCAGGGGTGACGAGCTTCTGGTCGGGGTCTCATCTAGAGACTCGCAAACTTTGCTTGTCCTGGCGAATATAAGTGTCTCCCTTGCGGGAAAGACTTTGGAACGTGTTAACTTCTTTTGTCACTTTAGCTGCACCATCTTTTTTTCATTCACTAAATTTGTTCTGTTTTTTTTTTTTTTAATTCTCTCTAGATTCTTCAACATGTTGCAAAACTTTAGTCAATCGCAAAATTGGCTTTTTTCTGAGCCACTGTTCTTTGATGACGAGATCTACGAGTCTATGAGTTTAATGGACTTCCAGTCACTGCCAACACCCCCACAGTCCCCCCCAATGAAGGCTGGGGCTGCTGGCAGCAATCCTTTATCAAAAGAGGACCAACTGAGCTACGTCTCCAACATTTTATTGGAAGACCAAGACATGCAGCTCAACTGGACCTGTGACTTCTTCCAGCCGGAGGGGAAAGAGAAGGATGAGCTCAGTGACCCCTGCTCCCCTGAGGAGGACAGCAGTGAGGAATGCCTGTGGCAGTGCCTGGCAGGTGACAGAACTCTGGAAGAGAAGCTGGTGCTTGGCTCCAGCCCACTATTACCTGAAATGAACACCGGCATCTTTGAGGGGATGGCTGACTCCATGCTGGACTGTCAAAGTCTGATGAACACCCAGGAGCAGCCCAGCGAGGCTACGTCGGACTATGGATCAACTGGTGGCGAGCTGTCCACGTACTCATCCAGTGACTCTGGTGAGTTTAAGTTTAATTCTCAGTCTTTGCTTGTATAATGTTCAAATCTGCAGGTTCTTTGTCATGCTGGTCCCATCGTGGTTACATATTTGTGGGAACACTCCTTTCTCACAACTGCTTCACTGGCATTTTAATTGATAATCCACTGTTAATGTTTAGTGGCACCTAGCCCAAATTGTTCTTTGCACTCGGCTTATCTGTACACCGCCTGCATGCTTGCAAGGTGCCGCGGCCTCTCACCGTTCTTGAACTGTGGGTGGGATATTAACTTGACTGACAGGTCTGCAGGATCAGGTTTGAAGGAAGAGGGCGTGGCCAGAGCATTTGCACATTGACAGGGAGGATATTTTGTTATGTTTAAAAAAGAAAAGCTGTCTAACTCCCCTACTCCCCTACAGAGGAAGAAATTGATGTGGTGACGGTGGTGCGCTGCCCCTCGAGTCCCTGCCCGCTTCCCTCCGCGGCCGACCTGCGCGTCCATCGGCAAAAGCTGGAAGAGGAGCAGCGAGCTCTGGAGCGTCACAACATTGAGATCCAGCTGCAGCACAACTATGCCGCGCCCCGTCCGGCGTCGCCCCCTCCGTCAAACGTGTGCAGCAAACGGCCAAGGGGGGGCGACAGCTCATCGCGCTTCTCCGCTTCTGTGCGCAGCTCGGCCGCGTTGTCGTCGCGATTCCATCACCACTCTTCTATGGAAACCGAGGATGAGGAGGAACGTCGGCGTACGCACAATGTGATGGAGCGACAACGGCGCAACGAACTCAAGAACTGCTTCACCCGTCTCCGCGACATCGTGCCAGAGCTGTGTCACAACGACAAGGCTTCCAAAGTGGTGATACTGAAGAAGGCGCGCGACTACATCTATGGCCTGGAGGACAAGGCTCACATACTGGAAACTAAAAGGAACAAACTCCGAGTGAAACAACAGGACCTGAAAGCCAGACTAGAGCAGCTGCGCTCTTGATGGACCAGGGGACATTTGCAAGGAACTTTTAGGTCTTATAAAGAAAATATGGGTTCCGAGAGGGTGGATAAAGCAGGACTCGGCGTGTAACGAGGTTGGGAGAGCATACGAAGAGTTGCCATGTGGGACAACTGCAAAATTTGACATTTCAATGACTTTCTGGATTGTTGGACTTATCCTGGACTGACACAAAACAAACACTGCCTCAGAACTGAGTCTTTGGGCTGAATGTCCATCGAAAACCACGATTCCTACAAACCAAATGACAACGAACGACCTGTTGGATCAAATAACCAAAAGCCTCAACCTGGTAGTTAAAAATTGCAGAGGGTGTTGTCGGCACGCGACGTTCCTTTTGAAGTTCTCGCATTGAGTTTTCCTGTGTTGTTCCAGTCGTGTTTGACCTCGGCCTGTGCCATGGTGCCCTTTGGGCAGCAGAGGTGTTTAGAACCCTCAACCCCAGTTTGGTTCACCAGGCCACCCACGTCACTGGTTAAATTACCCATCATAACTGTACAAACATGGATTAAAGGTCTACGGCTGCCAAATCAAATAGCATTCGAGCTATTGAGGTGGCTGAACTCTGCATGTTGCTGCAACAGACCAGCTAAAAGGCAGCAAGAGCTGCATGTCCCCGATCATCACGGTGTCATCTAAATGACTGTTCTTGCTTCTTGTTTTCAGTTTTCTCCATTGTCTTTTGTATGTATATAGAGGAGCGACTTAAGACTTCCTACAACAGGTTGCTGTTTTTATTAGCGCGTACATTC
This sequence comes from Takifugu rubripes, assembly GCF_901000725.2. NCBI lineage: Eukaryota > Metazoa > Chordata > Actinopteri > Tetraodontiformes > Tetraodontidae > Takifugu > Takifugu rubripes. Next base: position 537,797 of record NC_042303.1, on the reverse strand, counting down.
TGTTCGGATGCCATTCAAGTTGCTCTCACTGATTACGACTGCAGCCCCGTTTCTAATTCACCTGCATTCAAGGTTATCGGTCATGTAAAATCAGTCCATTTGTAATGGTTTATACTCTGATCAATCAGGGTTACTGACCACAATTCAAGCCAGTGGGGGTTGTTTTCTCGTTAAGAACGAAGGTGTTCTGCACCTTTTTTCCTTGGTGTTGGTTCAATCACATCTTTTGCTGAACTTGTGCTTTGGGCTGGATCTGAAGTTTGAAATATCTATTCATTGGAATGTCATTTTACTCTTATGGCCAATTTTATCATTAATGTGCTGTTTGTAATTGAATGTGAATCTGTAAAAATTGGCTTTTTTTTTTTCTTTTTTTTTTTAAATTATCCTGTCTTTTTTAATTGTCTTTAAGTGTCTGCTTAAATGCATTTTATCCTTATTTTTATTATGAACATTTCTGCCTCCAGTCTGAGAATACTTGAACAGACCGTGGTAGGAGAATTAATGGGCGTGTGTTTGTGGGTTTTTTAACTTTTTTCTTTTTCAGTAAAACCAATTTTGCCTCAAAATGTTTTCTGTTCAGGAAAAGATTTTGGTTTGTGGGTTTTTTATGGAAATTCTTGCTGCTTCCTGGTTCGATAAAGCTTCTAAAGTTTAAGAGGTTTTTACAGGTCAGCAAGAAACCTTTTTCATGGCATGATACAACCTACCTCCCTGAACTTGACCGCTTCACCATTCTTACTTTTGGTTAATCAAAATATTTTTTCTGGTTTTTAAATATTGTACAGGTTTTTTTTTAAAGAAAATGTTAATATTTTTGTTACTGTATCATAAATTATTTTTTCATTTGGAGATTTTAAACAACTGTTCTTTACAAGCAGCACTTTTTCAAAATAAATATTGGTTTAATTAAAAAAGAATTAAGATTCAGGAAGCCTCTTGTTCAATTATGTGCATATCCAAGGTAGCTTTCTTTGTCAAGTGGACGTGTTTCTTCTGTGAAGACGTTTCGCCTTCTATCCAGAAGGCTTCTTCAGTTCTGAACTCGCTGGGGAAAAACCGCTGGTTTGAGAGGGGTGTCAAGGAAGCTATCCATGTCAAATTGGAGAAACCATCCTTAAACAGAGGTGGTGGCCTGAGGCACTTCCTATCACCCACATACAATGCAGTCCTCCACTCCTTCCAACAGCAAAACAAACATTCACACCATTCCAGGAGACCCAGTGACTCACCACCATGTGACCCAGCAGACAAAAACTAGGTGAACGACCCTGCTAACGACTCTCAGGTGACCACCCGGATCATTAGCATGCAAATGGTCCACAGGGGCTATATTTTCAAGCTCTCTCCCCAGCGATTTCAGAACTGAAGAAGCCTTCTGGATAGAAGGTGAAACGTCTTCAAGAGAAGAAACCCAGTCCAGTTGACAGAGAAAACTACCTTGGATAACGATGACCTGGATGACTGAGACTCTACAGACATTACGCGCATACTCACAAAGCCACCGAGTTACACATTTCCTCAGGGCGGCAGAGAACCGTGAAGATGACAAGTGACGCACGTGAGTTGACTAAAGGCCAATCGCACAACCTAATGCTCTTGTTTTTATTTTCATATATTTCCCTTAACTCATGCGAAGTACTTTCATACTGTTAAACTATAAAAGATCACAACCTAAAAGCCATCTCCCTGCTGATACCTTGGAGGATCTCAAGGAGCATAAAATTGAAAGGCTGGTTTCCCACAGGTGCTCAATGACGCCTCGGTCTTCATTTTTAATGTTTCCAGTGGAGAAGTTGGGGACCTCCTGGTATGTTGAGAACCACCCGGGTGAGCTCTTCCTGGTTGTACCCTCTTGTTCGGTGCAGACATTTCCCCCTGGCACTGGCTCCTCCTGACCAAACACGCTGTTTTAGCTCGGAGTGTGAGGTTGGAGGTGAAAGTGCTGCGCTCGGCACATGTGCGCTTGTGTCCATGTGGAGCCAGTGGCCGTGTGCCAGTCAGGTGTCCGAGTGCTCTACAACCAAAGATCTACGAGCCTTTCCTTCGTAGTTAATTGTCCCGTTTGATTTTTTTTTTTAAATATCTGGCTCTGCCTTGTTTGATTTGAAGACCAGATCATTTCTAATTTAATATGTTGCTCTAACTCTAATCGCATTGAAACGAGGCTCCTGACCTTCCTGTTGACCTCTGAAAAAGTTAAAAGGCGTTTTTGATCATTTGACCACGTGTGTGTTGGTGAGTTACACTCACAGAAGTTGTGTGCTGCTCAGCTAGATTGTAGGTCAAGGAGAACGAGCGGAAGTGACTCGGGCGTGTCTAAGAGCCATCGGATCACCTCAGGTGCCATAAATCCTTTTCATCAGCGACAGAGAGATTAGGATTGTGGTTTTATGAAAGAGTGAGGGGAGTGGCTCTGCTGGATAAACACAAACACTGTTTATTAGCTGCTCAGGTGAAGAGGTGAGGTTTGGCCCAACGTGGGTGAGGATCTGTTTTCATTTAATTGTCTTCGTGAAAACCAAAAGAACACACAAAGGGGTTAAAGGAGTGAGAGGGGGAGGGGTTCCTTTACATTCTTGGTCGTTGTCTTTTCATCTATATTCATTCTATTTTTATTTAAAAATTTTGAAGTTGGCAATACTCGATAAATCCAGTCTAAACAGTTTTTTTTTTATTTGCCCCAAGGCCTGTTTGTTGATTCATTTAGATTCTGGGTGGAGTGTCAGAGTTAAGACAAACTGTAGCCAAGCCCATTGTGTATATAAATGCGTGTGTGTCCGTCCTACAGTAGCCGGCGGCCTGCGTCTGATGTGGTTCGGTGACCCAGATATTCTGACTCATTCATTCTGATCCGCCACATCACGGTGGAAAGAGCCGATGACAAATAAAGAGCTGGAAAAGGAGAGTGGAAACAGATGACCGAGGGACGACCGGGAGGTTTGGAGTAGCCCTGGAAAGGGAAAAGGATCCATGATCCCAGAGTCTGATGGGTTGTCTAAATATGCAGGAAATGATGCAAGAGCGAAGGTTTTACCAGCGATCAGCCCAAACCCAACATGACTCCTCTGAGCCACAGTAAGAAAACAACAGTCCAACATCTGGCCGTCTAACCTTTGGAGTAACTGACCTTGATGGAATTATTGTCCCCCGGTTGTTTTTCGAGTTTTAAAGAGTTTGCAGCGAGTTTCTGCCACACAGCGCAGATGTGTTGGGAAGCTGTGGCAGGAACAATTCTGTCTTTCTTCCCTGTGACACCGGAGCTGTCTGAGGAAATTCTCCCTCATCTGCTGTGGTCCGGATCTACAAAGGTATATGGGGCAGCAGCTGAGGTTCTCATGACCCCCTCCTCTGGTGTAAAGTTTAACCAGACCTGCCCAAAAAAAGCGAAAAAACGTTGGTGTCACACTGTGTTAAACGCCACAGACGCTTCACAGCGAGCAGAATCGACTTGCCTACTCGGGTTTAAGGTTTCCCAGCCTAATGGGAAGCAGATTCATGGCTGCCGTTTTGGCAGTAGGAACTTTCCCCCCGTTGCATTTGAAGGTAGTAGCTGTGGGTGATGGTGCCTGGTTCCCCTTTGCCTTGACCCTCTGGTAGTACCCATTAGCTGATTTCTATGGGGATCTTCCTATGCCCCCACTCGCGTGGGGCACTCAACCAACATGTGATTCGGTGGGTGAAGTCGCTCCGTGCAGCTGGCAGGATGGGTCCTCCTAATTGCTCCAGACCTTGAGCTTACTTGGACTTGCCAAAAGGTGGGCCAAGGGTTGGGATTAGGGTTAGGGGGTTAGGGGGTTAGGGTTAGGTGGGCCAATAGCAACAGTGCCAGCTGCCTCTGGTCATCACCTTGTCACTGTGTGGTCACTAAGAGATCTGAAAGCCTCATGTGACTCAACAGCTGGCTGAGTCACATCAAGCCTGACGCAGCTGCCCTCCATTTCCGTCATCTGCAACACATTACCCAGAACCCTTTGCTCTGGTGCTGGGCCAAGCGCTCCCTCGAGGGCTGCCAGCCATCACTGACGATGCATTTCCTGTTAGCGCACCGCTGTCTGTGACTTTCATATGAAAACAGGATTCTTATATCAGATCTTAGTCATAAACACAAGATATTGAGCCGTGTGTGCACGGCTCATGCACGCAGTCCAAGACAGAGTGAGGCCAAGAGCTCATTTGCTTTTCTGTCACAATGTGTGTTTTCTGTGTGTTTTTGTTAAACTTGTTTGACAAAGATAATTGCTTTTATTTCCTTGGAAACCTGGACTCAAAGTTCACAGGTAGAAGGTCTTTGATGTTTTTTTGCTTCTGTTTGCGTCCAAATTTCAGAGGGTTAGGGTTAGGCTGGATTTGGAAAGGATTTTCTTTTTACCTCCTCTCCTCTCCTCTTCCTCTTCCTCTCCTCTCCTCTCCCCCTCTTCCCTCTCCTCTCCTCTCCTCTCCTCTCCTCTCCTCTCCTCTCCTCTCCTCTCCTCTCCCCCTACCTTGATTTGATTGATTGATTGATTGATTGATTGATAATAAGTTTGGGAAACTAATTGAAGGGAGGTGAAAGTCAAAGGAGAAGTTCATGGACAGAACTACATCTAAAACCAAATAAAACCTGCCCACTTGTAAATGGACTCTATTTATATAGCACCTTTCTTGTCATCTTTAGCTCCTCAAAATAAAACAATATGAAAAAACAATCAATTATTTGATCAAATTAATTATCTGGGAGGCCCTCTATCCTAATTTTGTTAGTTTCATATTAAAATAATAACAGCTGGAAACATCTGACCTGGATTTCACAAAGTGCGCACTTTCATGATTATTTTAATAATCGACAAAGTTCCCCCAAACCAGGTGTTGGTTTTCTGGTGAAGATGGTTCTGACCACAAAGTGAACCAGACACCACGGGACAGTGCTGCTATGACACCAGATGTGGCTTGATTAACCCCAGGAGCCGTGACCACAGGTCCAATGAGGGGAGACCCACGGTTCAAAGCGAGGAACTCAAACCCTGGGGCGGCCCCGGTGGTGTGACGAGCACTCAAACCAAAACAAGGATAATGACTATCTGTGAACATTTGTGTATTGGCTCATGTATGTACAGCGTTATTATAGACACGCCTCTAGAACAGCTGGAGAAAACACGTGTCTAGGTTCTAAAATATCGGGTACCTGGATACGACATGGTGGTAATTTCCACCATTACAATTTCCTATGACATTCACTAGATTCTGCAATTAATGGACATTAAATAATGGCATTTCAAAGGAAAGTCCATTTCCCTCAGAGGGGTCATGCTGGAGCCCTTGGGTGAGATGCGGGGGCGATATTGGAGCCTTCGGGTGAGACCTGGGGGCGATATCAGAACCAAACAACCATTCACACTCACATTCACTACTGACGCTAGGAGGAAGCCAGACTAGAACCCACGTGGGCATGGAAAGAACATGCAAACACCCTCAAAAATCCCCCTGACCCCAGGGGGATGAGCGATAGTTAAATGTCCCAATGACTTCTTCATTTCATCGTAGACATCACGAGGCTGTGCTGCACCTCTGGCTTTTTAAGCTCCTTAACTTTACTCAAACTAACACAATGAAATAAAATACTTACTAAAGCTGGTCATTCGTTTCTCTCATATTATCATATTTGGATTTTCTAAACTAAATGCAGTGTTTTTCTAGATGGCGGAGAGTTGTTAACGTACGTTAGTTCCTTGTAGCATCATGATTAATGGCCCTTTTAATGAATCTAGACAAATGCTAAGCAAGTAGCCTAAGCTAACGGCAGCTTCCTTTAGTCATGCTGAACTTTGCTCAATATACGTTTAATCTTTAACGTGTGGAGGGACTCGACTCCTACATGTTTGACATTTGCACATAGACTTAAAAGGGTAACATAAAGTACGTACATGTGCATGTTAGCACCGCAAAAGTCAAGTTATGTTTGACATCAGGTGCTTGTGTCATATGCTGTTTACTTTTATTTTTACTCAATTCAAAGAACACACCCACACACATTTCACAAAGACGTTTCCTAAATCTCTTTTATTCTAATACAGAACTGAAAGTGGGCATCCTGTGTAAGCGCTGTGTGTGCGTGTGTGTGTGAGTTTGTGTTGGGGGAGGTGTAAGTGTGTTTGAGAAATAAAGCAGGAAGAAGGAAGGAAAGAAGTTGGCAGTGTACTGGGTCAGTAACATAAAGTGCATCTAGTGTGTGAGAGTGTGTGTGTGTGTGTGTGTGTGTGTGTGTGTGTGTGTGTGTGTGTGCGCATGTTCACACCTATAGTTTCCATATTCTTCTCAAAGAGGCAGACAAGTTGTTAAACATGGTGCTATATAAAGTCTGTGATTCACAGTTCAACACTGACCTCCTTTGCCGTTAAATGACGCCCTTCTCCTTGAAGCCTCTCCGCCTGCATCGATACGCTGGTGCTGCTGCTGGTGCTGCTGCTGGTCCTGGTCCTGGTCCTGGTCCTGGTGCTGGTGCTGGGCACGAGGCTCAGACTGCCTTTCAATCCCTGCTGCAAATGTCAACTTTAGATGAAGACACAAGTGTTGTACAGTAGTGTGCCTCATTTGGACGGAGAGCCCAGGTGGTGTCTGGCTGCTGGAGGGTCACCTGAGAGGAGAGGTAAGTGGACCCTAACCCTAACGTAGGTCTAGGAAGAGTGTCAGTGTGGAGAAGGGACGGTTCTAAGGGCAGCAGAAGTGGGTTGAATCAGGCCCGGTTGGAACCAACAAACCCCAAATGATCAGATCCTGTTGATACCAGGCCATCAAGGTGCCTGCTGCCACCCTTTTTACAGTGCAATACTTCCAGTCATGCCAGGTTTCAAGTCATTTGGTCACGCTGTCTGCATACGTAATGGACAAAAGCAGCTTCTGACACCAACGAATCAAGAGCTAACTGTAGTATTATTTATTATCCATAAAAGGCTGATTCAATGTGACCAATTCTACTGGTAATCTCATTTTATCTTAGGAACCTTTTCAACATGCAGGCAAATCCACAGTTTCAGGTCAGAACAGTAAAGAACAATGTTTCCTGTGTGGTTGGCCTCATATTTATTAACATTTTTAGCAACATTTCCTGTTATTAGCACGATTAGCATCAAGGCCTGTGGTTCGCCTCCGTTTTAACATTCAGCTGCAGCTCACACACAGACAGATTTGACGCATTTGATCGACACATTGTGGAGGGCGAAACATGCATGTGCACACGTGTTGGCACTGAAGTCAACGGTCAACCGTTTCTTAGAGCGCCTTAAAGATTTTTAAACATGTTCGCCTGATGACACCTGCTCTGACAAACATCGCTGCTCGGAAGGACAGATCGACACAGTAGATATCAGCTTTACAGGCTAACGTCTGCGCAACAGGTGTGGGCTTACAATGTTACCTCTGTCTCGCTCGCTAACACACACACACACACACACACACACACACACACACACACACACACACGAGATCTTTATGTTTGACAGGAAGATGAATGGAATTGACAGATGTACATATGACTTCTTGCAGTGTGTGCTTCAGGAAGTAGCTTCTGTGTGCTAAAACAGAAGCTACGTTGTGGAAACTTCAACTCTGAGGTCCTCATAGGTCAAGAGGGTTAGAGAAGTGATTGGAAGTCTGGGTTTTATGGGCAGCCAGGGAAGAGAAACCAATATGGGGGGAGTCTGATCTCTCCTGCTGATTCCTCCCAGCACTTTGGCTGCAGAACTTTGGATCAGATGGAAGCTTCCCAGAATTATTCCAACATCCGGACAACGCTGAAGCCTAGACCTGACTAAGAAATGAATTAGGCATCATGGATTATTGTTTCCGCATCATGTTGACTCAATATGCATCACAAATTAAGACAGTAGTGCTCGACAACTGCTAGATAAGTGTGATTAATCGATAGCTACTCCAGGTCGTGGGGTAGTTCCTGAGCTCTTGGGACCAATACCTTTAGTTTGGAGGTATGACTGCTTGCTTGCTTTGCTCTGGTTCATAGAAAGGTACAACTGGGTGTCATCGGCATAGCGATGAAAGTCAGTGGCGCGTTCTGAAATGAGATTTGCTAAGCAAACCATGTAAAGTGTGTTGGTCCAAGTACATAACCCTGTGGAGTGCCACCACTGACTGTAGCATAGGAGGGAACGTCTGTGAAGGTAGAAGAGTCACAATCACCTTCTCAAGAATTTCTGAGATAAAGGGATGCTAATTTGCTAATGTATCAGGAATAAGTGATGGTTTAGCCGTGGTCTGATTACTGCCACCTTAAAGGCGCATATCTGTGTTATTTCAGCTGCTGACTACAGATAACAGAAGTTTGGGGCAGTCCTCTGTAGAAGAGTCAACATTCCTAATGACCTTTGATCAGCACCAGGGATTCCTGCACATGCTTGGATCCAGTTCCCAAAGGGAGCCTCCAATGAGGAGATGTATCACCAATATCCATAAATGAGCAAATCCTGGAAAAAGACGTTCCACTTTGCTTCGTGTTTACAGGTTTACTCCTCAACATCCAGACAAGCTGTGCTGGACAACCAGAGGTCTCCCAAAGCTACAGGTGATCGTGTCCCCACGGCACTTTGGATGTTTCCCTCCACGGGAGCAGGAGAGAAGAAGACTGCTGTTACGGACCAACGGTGTTCCGATGGCACCATGTAGCCGCCCACAGAGGCTTCTGCTGGACCCTAATCAATGTTCTCCACATCTGCTGGAATGACAACTTCTAGTAAAGTACCTCCACGGGCTCTGAAGAGTCCTGAATCCAGTCTGTCTCTGGACCTAATCCAGTCTGAGAGGTCAGAGGGTGAGATGGGAGATTTAGGGTGAAAGGGTGAATTAAGTGTAGAGAACGCAGGAGGTCACAGCTAATGATCTTAAGTCCTCCACAGACCAAAGGTCTTCCTGTTCATTCTACAACAGTCTATTCAGCTGCACAGCCCCGACCTTTGACCCCAGCCCCCCCTGTGGAGATCCCGTTTCTGTTAAGTACTCTGCAACAGTTGCAGTTGCCCACTGTCTCCTGTGGAAAACCGTGGAAATCTGCATTAATCATTTTATTGAGGTGACAAACAAAGAGGGTATTGATCACAAGGCTTTGCAGAGGATTGAGGAGAAGCTTAGTTCCAGGTCCAATTACCCAGAAGCGTCTGTAGGCAACAGAGGTAATTAAATGCCATTGAAGCGAGCCTTTAAGGGTGTTTGTTCTCCTCCCACCTGCAGCAGACTTGTACTGTAAAGCCCCCCAACACTTTCCATCCACCCCAGCGCTCCATCAGTTAGCAATCGAGATAGCTCCGGACCCCTAAAGGTTCCCAGGCTCATGGCGTCGTCACACACTAACCCTAGACCATGAAAGAGCTGGCTGAACCCTGCGGGTCCTTGCCGGAGCACCAGAACGAGCCAGCTGCGTCTTCTTCTTAAAAAGACCAACAGCGTTGGGGTCCAGACGCCTGGATTTGCTCCTCAGGGTCCTCCCGGCTTGGGAGGGGGGGCTGATTGTGGCCGGTAGACAGAGCCGGTCTGCTCATCACGTTTTAACCCGCTGTCCAAAGTGACTCCGAGATTTCTGAAGGAGAAGTTCTGAAGGAGCCACACACACACACACACACACACACACACTCTGCATCTCTGCTATCTTGAATAAACATTCACCAAATATCACGTCTTTTTTGTGTTAATTATCCTGAAGGCGGGTCAGTGAGGAGCTCTGCCGTGGTTCTGGTCTCCTCTAAATCCCCCAACAGATCTCAAGGACTTTTTCCTGGAAAACTCCTGGAATCCGTCCTGGTGTGACTTGACATTTCCATGACTGGAAAAATGATTACACATTATTCAACATCGTGTTTCGGTAGTGTGGCTTCTTTATATATTTATGGGGGGGGGGGGGGGTAGTTTAAATGTCTTCCTACCATGGGGAGCGTATATTTCTTTACATATCCATCATACGCACACACGTGCACAACATGTGCTCTACTTCTCTTTCCAAGAAGAAGCCACATTTTCTCTGTATGTATCCAGCTGCTCCCCCCCCCCCCCCACCCCCCCACCCCCCACATACTGCTGCCTGCCCATTCTAATCTGTCTGGAGTTGGTATAGAACAAGAAAGTGGTGGTGTGTGTGTGTGTGGGGTGTGTGTGTGTGTATGGGGTGTGTGTGTGTGTATGGGGTGTGTGTGTGTGTGGGGGTGGGGGGGGTGGGGGGGTTGAAGTCAGACCTTGAAATAGTCCTGACTGTTAATCAGTAGTTTTGAAGATGATCAAATGCGCTCCATTCTGAGGGGGGACAATAGAGCTGGGGGGGGGCTCCTCCTCCTCCTGGTTCCAGTCCTCCTGCTGCTCTCTGACAACAGGAGAGTTCCTGTTGTCCTCACGTCCCCACGTGGCTGGAGTCCACCTCCCGTCACCCGTTTAAACCCGTGCACGCTCGTCACTGCAACTCTCCGGGATCGACTCTCCAGGTTTGAATCTCCTCATCGATGTTCTGCTGTCGCCATTCACTTCATGTGAAGAAAGGAGAGAGGGAAACACCCTTCAGCGGACTCCAACCTGGACAAGGAGATTTAAAATGTTTATTTATCTTGCTGATGAATTGAGCCGCCGGACATCTCAGCATACGTTCTGATGAGTGGACCTTCAGTTATGAAGTTGAGGAGAGCACCTGTTGAGCAGTCACACACACACACACACACACACACACGGGGGAACACCCACCACCCAGCAGCCTGAGCCAATGGTTCCTGAGGCTTCTCTGTCCTCAGCCAATCAGCTGCAGAGGAGCCCAAGCGGGGCCACGTGGAGGCCAACTGGTTTCCCTCAGAGGGAAACAACAGATCCTGGGAAATGGGAAGAGAGAAAGGCTTCTCAGAGAGCAGCCATGACGTCAGAGCTCTGCTGGAGCTCCTCTGGTCAGGCCAGAAGCTCGGTGGTCATAGTTTCATCAGCGCTAGCTCGTGCTGCTCATGATCATGACGGATCATAACCCTGACCCTGACCCTGACCCTAACCCTGACCCTGACCCTGACCCTGACCCTGACCCTAACCCTGACCCTGACCCTGACCCTGACCCTGACCCTGACCCTGACCCTAACCCTGACCCTAACCCTAACCCTGACCCTGACCCTGACCCTGACCCTAACCCTGACACTGACCCTGACCCTGACCCTGACCCTGACCCTAACCCTGACCCTGACCCTGACCCTAACCCTAACCCTGACCCTGACCCTGACCCTAACCCTGACACTGACCCTGACCCTGACCCTAACCCTGACCCTGACCCTGACCCTGACCCTAACCCTGACCATGACCCTAACCCTCTAACCCTGACCCTGACCCTGACCCTAACCCTGACCCTAACCCTGACCCTGACCCTGACCCTGACCCTAACCCTGACCCTAACCCTGACCCTGACCCTAACCCTCTAACCCTGACCCTGACCCTGACCCTGACCCTAACCCTGACCCTAACCCTGACCCTGACCCTAACCCTCTAACCCTGACCCTGACCCTAACCCTGACCCTGACCCTAACCCTGACCCTGACCCTAACCCTGACCCTCTAACCCTGACCCTAACCCTGACCCTAACCCTCTAACCCTAACCCTGACCCTGACCCTAACCCTGACCCTGACCCTAACCCTGACCCTGACCCTGACCCTAACCCTGCCCCTGACCCTAACCCTCTAACCCTAACCCTGACCCTGACCCTGACCCTAACCCTGACCCTGACCCTGACCCGAACCCTCTAACCCTGACCCTAACCCTAACCCTAACCCAACCCTAACCCTGACCCTGACCCTAACCCTGACCCTGACCCTAACCCTCTAACCCTGACCCTAACCCTAACCCTAACCCTAACCCAAACCCTAACCCTAACCCTGACCCTAACCCTGACCCTAACCCTGACCCTGACCCTGAACCCTAACCCTAACCCAACCCTAACCCTGACCCTAACGCTGACCCTAACCCTGACCCTGACCCTGACCCTAATGAGACCAACCTAGGTCTAACCTAATGAATCAGCTCTCCTCTGCTCTGGTCTGGGGGCTTTGCTGTGGAACCACCAACTGCGTCCATGGGTGACAGATGTGGGCAATAACTCAGGGGCCCTGACACCTAATGTGAGGCCTCTCTTGTCTGTGGCTGCATTAGCTGGACTCACAGCTGGACTCACAGCTGCTGGCGACCTGGAGCTGGGCCTGGGCCTGGAGCTGGGCCTGGGCCTGGAGCTGGGCCTGGGCCTGGGCCTGGGCCTGGACCTGGACCTGGAGCTGGGCCTGGGCCTGGAGCTGGGCCTGGGCCTGGAGCTGGGCCTGGAGCTGGGCCTGGAGCTGGGCCTGGGCCTGGAGCTGGGCCTGGAGCTGGGCCTGGAGCTGGGCCTGGAGCTGGAGCTGGAGCTGGAGCTGGGCCTGGGCCTGGGCCTGGAGCTGGGCCTGGAGCTGGGCCTGGGCCTGGAGCTGGGCCTGGAGCTGGGCCTGGAGCTGGGCCTGGAGCTGGAGCTGGAGCTGGGCCTGGGCCTGGGCCTGGGCCTGGGCCTGGGCCTGGAGCTGGGCCTGGAGCTGGGCCTGGAGCTGGAGCTGGAGCTGGGCCTGGGCCTGGAGCTGGGCCTGGGCCTGGAGCTGGGCCTGGGCCTGGGCCTGGGCCTGGAGCTGGGCCTGGAGCTGGGCCTGGGCCTGGGCCTGGGCCTGGGCCTGGAGCTGGACCTGGAGCTGGGCCTGGAGCTGGAGCTGGGCCTGGAGCTGGGCCTGGAGCTGGACCTGGAGCTGGGCCTGGGCCTGGGCCTGGGCCTGGGCCTGGGCCTGGGCCTGGGCCTGGAGCTGGGGCCTGGGCCTGGGCCTGGAGCTGGGCCTGGAGCTGGGCCTGGGCCTGGAGCTGGAGCTGGAGCTGGGCCTGGAGCTGGGCCTGGGCCTGGAGCTGGGCCTGGGCCTGGAGCTGGGCCTGGGCCTGGAGCTGGGCCTGGGCCTGGGCCTGGGCCTGGAGCTGGGCTCCCCGTCACTGCAGCGCTGGCTCGGCCCTCGTGTGTTCACCAGGGGAGTGAACGCACGAGGGCCGTCCTGTTCTGTAATGCAGAGGGTTTGAGGCGCTGCCCGCGTGCTCTCTAGCGCCGCCTGCAGCAGCATCAAACCCCCACTCCTGATCTTCATGAGTGTGTTGCACTTGTTGGGTGTGTGTGATGTGAGCAGCATCTTGGTGACTGTTTTTACCGGCTGCTGCGGTCAGGAGGAGCGTGTGGGCTCAGCAGGAGGAGCTGATTGGTTACTAATAACCTCCACCACACGAATGAATCAACCGAACCTGCGGTGACGGAACTGTGCTGGTTCAGTCATTTAAGACAGGAAGAGGTGTGTGTGTGTGTGTGTGTGTGTGTGTGTGTGTGTGTGTGTGTTTCAGTTCAGTTCTGACAGCTTATTGCTACTAAGAATCTGTCTTTATTCCACTAGTGTTTGAAATTCCCACAAACCATCAGCACCAATGTCCGTGCTGCCCAGAGGTGTGTAACCCTGCTGGTGTGTAACCCTGCTGGTGTGTAACCCTGCTGGTGTGTAACCCTGCTGGTGTGTAACCCTGCTGGTGTGTAACCCTGCAGGTGTGTAACCCTGCCGGTGTGTAACCCTGCCGGTGTGTAACCCTGCCGGTGTGTAACCCTGCAGGTGTGTAACCCTGCCGGTGTGTAACCCTGCCGGTGTGTAACCCTGCTGGTGTGTAACCCTGCTGGTGTGTAACCCTGCTGGTGTGTAACCCTGCTGGTGTGTAACCCTGCCGGTGTGTAACCCTGCCGGTGTGTAACCCTGCCGGTGTGTAACGCTGCCGGTGTGTAACCCTGCCGGTGTGTAACCCTGCCGGTGTGTAACCCTGCCGGTGTGTAACCCTGCCGGTGTGTAACCCTGCCGGTGTGTAACTCTGCCGGTGTGTAACCCTGCCGGTGTGTAACCCTGCTGGCGTGTAACTCTGCTGGTGTGTAACCCTGCTGGTGTGTAACCCTGCCGGTGTGTAACCCTGCTGGTGTGTAACCCTGCAGGTGTGTAACCCTGCTGGTGTGTAACCCTGCCGGTGTGTAACCCTGCAGGTGTGTAACCCTGCAGGTGTGTAACTCTGCCGGTGTGTAACTCTGCCGGTGTGTAACCCTGCCGGTGTGTAACTCTGCTGGTGTGTAACTCTGCAGGTGTGTAACGCTGCCGGTGTGTAACCCTGCTGGTGTGTGTGTAACCCTGCCGGTGTGTGTGTAACGCTGCCGGTGTGTGTGTAGCCCTGCCGGTGTGTGTGTAACGCTGCCGGGGTGTGTGTAACCCTGCTGGTGTGTGTGTAGCCCTGCTGGTGTGTGTGTAGCCCTGCTGGTGTGTGTGTAGCCCTGCCGGTGTGTGTGTAGCCCTGCCGGTGTGTGTGTAGCCCTGCTGGTGTGTGTGTAACGCTGCTGGTGTGTGTGTAGCCCTGCCGGTGTGTGTGTAACCCTGCCGGGGTGTGTGTAACGCTGCCGGTGTGTGTGTAGCCCTGCTGGTGTGTGTGTAACGCTGCTGGTGTGTGTGTAACCCTGCTGGTGTGTGTGTAGCCCTGCTGGTGTGTGTGTAACCCTGCCGGGGTGTGTGTAACGCTGCTGGTGTGTGTGTAGCCCTGCCGGGGTGTGTGTAACCCTGCTGGTGTGTGTGTAGCCCTGCCGGTGCGTGTGTAGCCCTGCCGGTGTGTGTGTAGCCCTGCTGGTGTGTGTGTAACCCTGCCGGGGTGTGTGTAGCCCTGCTGGTGTGTGTGTAACCCTGCCGGGGTGTGTAACCCTGCCGGTGTGTAACCCTGCCGGTGTGTAACCCTGCCGGTGTGTAACCCTGCCGGTGTGTAACCCTGCAGGTGTGTAACCCTGCTGGTGTGTAACCCTGCTGGTGTGTAACTCTGCTGGTGTGTAACCCTGCTGGTGTGTAACCCTGCCGGTGTGTAACCCTGCTGGTGTGTAACCCTGCAGGTGTGTAACCCTGCTGGTGTGTAACCCTGCAGGTGTGTAACTCTGCCGGTGTGTAACTCTGCCGGTGTGTAACCCTGCCGGTGTGTAACTCTGCTGGTGTGTAACCCTGCTGGTGTGTAACCCTGCTGGTGTGTAACTCTGCTGGTGTGTAACCCTGCTGGTGTGTAACCCTGCTGGTGTGTAACCCTGCAGGTGTGTAACCCTGCCGGTGTGTAACCCTGCCGGTGTGTAACCCTGCTGGTGTGTAACTCTGCCGGTGTGTAACCCTGCCGGTGTGTAACCCTGCTGGTGTGTAACTCTGCTGGTGTGTAACCCTGCTGGTGTGTAACCCTGCCGGTGTGTAACCCTGCTGGTGTGTAACCCTGCCGGTGTGTAACCCTGCAGGTGTGTAACCCTGCCGGTGTGTAACCCTGCCGGTGTGTAACCCTGCTGGTGTGTAACCCTGCAGGTGTGTAACTCTGCCGGTGTGTAACTCTGCCGGTGTGTAACCCTGCCGGTGTGTAACTCTGCTGGTGTGTAACGCTGCAGGTGTGTAACCCTGCTGGTGTGTAACTCTGCAGGTGTGTAACGCTGCCGGTGTGTAGCCCTGCTGGTGTGTGTGTAACCCTGCTGGTGTGTGTGTAACCCTGCTGGTGTGTGTGTAACCCTGCTGGTGTGTGTGTAACGCTGCCGGTGTGTGTGTAGCCCTGCCGGTGTGTGTGTAACGCTGCCGGGGTGTGTGTAACCCTGCTGGTGTGTGTGTAGCCCTGCTGGTGTGTGTGTAGCCCTGCTGGTGTGTGTGTAGCCCTGCCGGTGTGTGTGTAGCCCTGCCGGTGTGTGTGTAGCCCTGCTGGTGTGTGTGTAACGCTGCTGGTGTGTGTGTAGCCCTGCCGGTGTGTGTGTAACCCTGCCGGGGTGTGTGTAACCCTGCCGGGGTGTGTGTAACGCTGCCGGTGTGTGTGTAGCCCTGCTGGTGTGTGTGTAACGCTGCTGGTGTGTGTGTAACCCTGCTGGTGTGTGTGTAGCCCTGCTGGTGTGTGTGTAACCCTGCCGGGGTGTGTGTAACGCTGCTGGTGTGTGTGTAGCCCTGCCGGGGTGTGTGTAACCCTGCTGGTGTGTGTGTAGCCCTGCCGGTGTGTGTGTAGCCCTGCCGGTGTGTGTGTAGCCCTGCTGGTGTGTGTGTAACCCTGCCGGGGTGTGTGTAGCCCTGCTGGTGTGTGTGTAACCCTGCCGGGGTGTGTGTAACCCTGCTGGTGTGTGTGTAGCCCTGCCGGTGTGTGTGTAGCCCTGCTGGTGTGTGTGTAACCCTGCTGGTGTGTGTGTAACCCTGCCGGGGTGTGTGTAACGCTGCTGGTGTGTGTGTAGCCCTGCTGGTGTGTGTGTAGCCCTGCTGGTGTGTAACCCTGCTGGTGTGTGTGTAACGCTGCCGGTGTGTGTGTAGCCCTGCTGGTGTGTAACCCTGCTGGTGTGTGTGTAGCCCTGCCGGTGTGTGTGTAGCCCTGCTGGTGTGTGTGTAACGCTGCCGGTGTGTGTGTAACCCTGCTGGTGTGTGTGTAACCCTGCTGGTGTGTGTGTAACCCTGCCGGTGTGTGTGTAACCCTGCTGGTGTGTGTGTAGCCCTGCTGGTGTGTGTGTAACGCTGCCGGTGTGTGTGTAGCCCTGCTGGTGTGTGTGTAACCCTGCTGGTGTGTGTGTAACCCTGCTGGTGTGTGTGTAACCCTGCTGGTGTGTGTGTAACCCTGCTGGTGTGTGTGTAGCCCTGCTGGTGTGTGTGTAGCCCTG
Organism: Takifugu rubripes; assembly: GCF_901000725.2. Classification (NCBI taxonomy): domain Eukaryota; kingdom Metazoa; phylum Chordata; class Actinopteri; order Tetraodontiformes; family Tetraodontidae; genus Takifugu; species Takifugu rubripes. The sequence continues at coordinate 521,097 of NC_042303.1, read as the reverse complement.
CTGGTGTGTGTGTAACCCTGCTGGTGTGTGTGTAGCCCTGCTGGTGTGTGTGTAGCCCTGCTGGTGTGTGTGTAGCCCTGCTGGTGTGTGTGTAACCCTGCTGGTGTGTGTGTAACCCTGCTGGTGTGTGTGTAGCCCTGCTGGTGTGTGTGTAACGCTGCTGGTGTGTGTGTAACCCTGCTGGTGTGTGTGTAGCCCTGCTGGTGTGTGTGTAGCCCTGCCGGGGTGTGTGTAGCCCTGCCGGGGTGTGTGTAGCCCTGCCGGGGTGTGTGTAACGCTGCTGGTGTGTGTGTAGCCCTGCTGGTGTGTGTGTAGCCCTGCTGGTGTGTGTGTAGCCCTGCCGGGGTGTGTGTAGCCCTGCCGGGGTGTGTGTAGCCCTGCCGGGGTGTGTGTAGCCCTGCCGGGGTGTGTGTAGCCCTGCCGGGGTGTGTGTAGCCCTGCTGGTGTGTGTGTAACGCTGCTGGTGTGTGTGTAACCCTGCTGGTGTGTGTGTAGCCCTGCTGGTGTGTGTGTAACGCTGCTGGTGTGTGTGTAACCCTGCTGGTGTGTGTGTAACCCTGCTGGTGTGTAACCCTGCTGGTGTGTGTGTAACCCTGCTGGTGTGTAGCCCTGCTGGTGTGTGTGTAGCCCTGCTGGTGTGTAGCCCTGCTGGTGTGTGTGTAGCCCTGCTGGTGTGTAACCCTGCTGGTGTGTGTGTAACCCCTGCTGGTGTGTAGCCCTGCTGGGTGGTGTGTGTGTAGCCCTGCTGGTGTGTAGCCCTGCTGGTGTGTGTGTAGCCCTGCTGGTGTGTGTGTAGCGCTGCTGGTGTGTGTGTAGCCCTGCTGGTGTGTGTGTAACGCTGCTGGTGTGTGTGTAGCCCTGCTGGTGTGTGTGTAGCCCTGCTGGTGTGTGTGTAGCCCTGCTGGTGTGTGTGTAGCCCTGCTGGTGTGTGTGTAGCCCTGCTGGGTGTGTGTGTAGCCCTGCTGGTGTGTGTTAAGCCCTGCTGGTGTGTGTAACGCTGCTGGTGTGTGTGTAGCCCTGCTGGTGTGTGTGTAGCGCTGCTGGTGTGTGTGTAGCCCTGCTGGTGTGTGTGTAACGCTGCTGGTGTGTGTGTAGCCCTGCTGGTGTGTGTGTAACGCTGCTGGTGTGTGTGTAGCCCTGCTGGTGTGTGTGTAGCCCTGCTGGTGTGTGTGTAGCCCTGCTGGTGTGTGTGTAGACCTGCTGGTGTGTGTGTAGCCCTGCTGGTGTGTGTGTAGCGCTGCTGGTGTGTGTGTAGCCCTGCTGGTGTGTGTGTAGCCCTGCTGGTGTGTGTGTAGCCCTGCTGGTGTGTGTGTAACGCTGCTGGTGTGTGTGTAGCCCTGCTGGTGTGTGTGTAGCCCTGCTGGTGTGTGTGTAGCCCTGCTGGTGTGTGTGTAACGCTGCTGGTGTGTGTGTAGCCCTGCTGGTGTGTGTGTAACGCTGCTGGTGTGTGTGTAGCCCTGCTGGTGTGTGTGTAACGCTGCTGGTGTGTGTGTAGCCCTGCTGGTGTGTGTGTAGCCCTGCTGGTGTGTGTGTAGCCCTGCTGGTGTGTGTGTAGCCCTGCTGGTGTGTGTGTAACCCTGCTGGTGTGTGTGTAGCCCTGCTGGTGTGTGTGTAGCCCTGCTGGTGTGTGTGTAACCCTTCCCGCCCTTTCCCTGGACGCACAGAAGCAGTTGGAGGCGAAATGTATAGAAATAAAACGTAATCCTCCAAATCCCCTTAAAACAAATCCTTCCTGTCGTTCTTTCATTTTCATTCTTTTATCTCAGCCGCAAAACAAAAGATTTGATGCCATTTACATTTTCATGAAGTGAGGACAGCTGGTTTATTCCCACCACTTCATCAGACTAATCAGCCACTTGTGCACACACGCACACACACACACACACACACACACGCACACACACACACACACACACACACACACACACACACACACACACACACACACGCACACACACACACACACACACACACACACACACACACGCTGGGGTGGTCTACTTCCTCTTTCTCGACAAAACGCACCATTTTGGAATGGAAGGAATAGAAAAAAGAAGGTTGATGGTTCATTCCTCTGGTAGTTCTAATGTGATTCAGAACACCTACAGCCTCATCTGCATATTCCTCTGGGGTTGATGTTTGGGGCAGCTTTGCTGAGTTTCACACACACACACACACACACACACACACACACACACACAGAGAGAGAAACCCCTCCCCGGGACCCACAGAGCATAGCAGGGGATTTTTTTCTGATTCACCTCTGGTTTCAGAGTTGTCTCAGAAATTGCTTGATTTTGAAGTCTTTCCGTTTGGTTTTACTGGAACGCCGCAACACTGAACAAGAACAAAACCCCCACATCACACCCCCAGTACCTGAAGAAATATCAAGCTAAACACGGGGAGGAGCTGAGAACACCGGTGGAATAGCTTAACCATGAGTAGAAAGTGTTTGAGCGCTGTTCACACATTAGCTACCATGCTATGGGAGGTGTGCACACGGCTACACGTTACTTTCCGGTCTGGCATGAAGGCATGAATCTTAAAAGAATCAGAAGATACAGTTTGTTGTTCATGGTATAGCATTTCAGATTTCACACAACTTAAACTTGGGGAACAAAAACATCACATTCATTCACGCTAGCAGCAAACGGGTCTGACTCTCTGAAAGACACTCTGACTTTTAAAGTCCAAAATGATGTTGAAGAACACTAAAACAGTATATTTACTAAAAAACTTCAGTAAGATCATGATGGATCTGCACCACAACCCTTCGCTGACTCCCTGGGCCGGGCCAGAACTCCTCCTTTTAAAGGCCAGGCCTCCCACTGGACCGGGGGGGGGTGGAGAGGAGACCCGGGGCCGTGACAGAACACAACAAAACTCACCCTAATGACACAACACAAGCGGCAGCAACACAGATGTTTCCCCCTGAGTGTGCTGGTGGACATATATGTGTGAGGCCCGTGTGGGCGAGCTAGGGGCTAGCACGTGCGCCTGTGCGGGGCGACACACCGCTATCTGTAATAAAGGCATTTTCAGCGGAAAGCGCCAAACAAAAGGCCAAATAAAACAAAAGGCCACGCGGCGTATGGGTCCCAGGCCATCGGCGGCGGTTTTCAGAGCGACCCTTTCACGAGTCGGAGCGCTAAGAGAAACAAACATCTTGGTTTTGTTGAGAATTTTCGCAAACACATTCGGCTTGTTGCAGCAGGAAGCTGTTTGGTTTTAACTTCATTCATGTCGAAATGTGTGTGTGTGTGTGTGTGTGTGTAGAGCGTTAGCACGTGGGCTATTCCGCTGCGCTGAAGAATCCCCGGAGCTCAGTGGATGAACACTATTTCTAATCTGATTGTGAACTGGTTTAACTGAAAAGAAGCCAGTGTAAACAGAAACCCACTCCCACTCGCCCCCTCCGGTCAACAGTGACAGTTAGATAAGCAGCGGCAGCGGCAGCAGAGATAAGCTCTGCCCTGACAGGAACGTTCTGTTGCCACATAGCTCACATGCAAAACCCATTCATCTGCCCTCAGGTGGACTCCATGCAAATGCCATTCAAATATTTCGCCTCTGGCGAGGAGACGCTTCGACACCAAACTTCTTGAGCAATCCCCAGTTTGGGTTCTTTCTATCTGGCTAACCGCCGGACATGTTCAGGCGGCACCTGCAACAGTTGGGCCCTATCAGGTTTTTGACTGGGCTGCTTTCGCTCTTGCTCAAGGGGCCGTTAAACTGATAAACTTCTCTGGATTTTTTTTTCGCTCCTTATTCCTCTTAAATCCGTAGATGGGACCAACCCTCCTGTCCTACAGAACACGAAGCTGTCACATGTTTAAGGACTGCCCCGTCAGTCGGCCATTGATCTCATGGTTGGCTCTCAGACGAGTGGGGTCGGGGCCACTCGTCACCTCAAACAAGCCCCTGGGCGCTAGAGCCTATCCACTGGGTCTGCTCCATTCAGCTTCTGCAGGAAGCTGCCTCCAGGACAGGCCAGGCCAGGCAGGGTGCAAATAGAATGCAAATCTTCCGCTCAAGAATGTGAAATTCCTCAGCATCGGGGGAATTCTGGCATTAAACGCCATAAAACAAGTTGAAGAGGAACGTTCGACTCAACGGTCCGTTTGCTTTTTCACGCTGATCCGACGTTTCTTTCAGCAGAGCCCCTGAGTTGGGATTTTAATTTGAAAAGAATCTTTAAAATACCAAAGAAATGTCCTTTGGATTTCCTGTTTTTAGCCTGTCCCTCTGCAAAACAACTCCAAACACCATGAACACATCTGAATGACAGCTCTAGCAAACATTGGTAATGGGCCAAGGAAGAGCTGATTAAATTTGGGTAGCGTTCCAGATTCCAAAAGGACTTTGATCTTCCAAAGATGAAAGCCAAAGGGTTCCGATCATAAAGCAACCTGTTATGTAACCTGCATTATTACTGTGTCTGAGGTCTGCGTATTTAAAGTGGCGCCTGCAGGGTGCCGCTCAGCCATGGGGAGGCTGTGGGGAGATGCTGCAGGGGTCAGAGTTCAGGTGCCGGATTGCTGACACTCATGATGTGGACTGTGGGGCAGGTTCGGACGGGTCCTGAAGGCAGGGTTGACAGAGACGGACCTCTGACAGGATGACCAACCCTTGTGCAGAGGTGATCCCGACTGTGGAGGTTGTTGGAATTACACCAACAGGTAACTGTGAAAAAGGAGACATTTCTGAAGGATCCTCAGCATCGGAGGAACCCGGGCACCGGGTTACCCTGGAGACGGAGTGGCAGAGAGAAGGAGACGTTAGCGAACTTCACCAGACGCGTTGAGGATATCTGCGCTGTTAAACGGCACCATTTGTGAGTGACTGGTGGGGAAAACTCATTAGTCCACAGTGAAAGAGTGTTGCCTTCAGGGACTGGAGGATTCCAATGAAAGAGCAGGATAAGCTACAGATTCCCAGTTGAAAGTGATTAATTGAATTGTAGTCTAAAATGCAAGCCAAAAAAAAAAAAGATCCTGTCAAAAAAGTTACCAAATAACCAGAGGAAAATCCACTCTACTCATCTCTAAATCAAAATGACTTGGATGATCATAAACACATGAATCAGCTTCTGGCAGCATTTTAACAAAAACAAGATCAACTTTAGCAGTTATCTTAAACATCAAACTCACCTTCTGCCATTAACACGTGACTATAAACCAATGGGTGAACGGGATCCGCCCTGGGTGGCTGCATGAAACAAACTCCACTTCCCAGGGTGCATCAGCACACCTGTGGTGCCTTCACGAGAATCAGACATATGGGCGTCACACAGAAAACAAAGTTAAGGCATGAAAGCTGGCTTATGGACATCCAGGATGAGCTGCTGGTGTTGGATATGGAAGAAATGTAGGGAAACGGTCCTGTTGTGGTGAGAGCCACGGGCCTCAGGTTGCTCAGGACCTGGCTGGGGGCCCTCTCTAAGGGCCCTGGCTGGGGGCCCTCGCTGGGGTAGGGTAACGCCTGAACCTGAGTGTTGAGTGTTGATGCAAATCTGAGACCCCTCGGGATTTCATTAGCACCTCTCAGACAACAAAGAACAGCTTTTTTAATGGCGTGTAATAACAGCTCCATGGGAGGTTAATGGCTGGGTTCTCCTCCACACTGGGGGGGTGCAGGCCTCCACCAAGCAGCTCATTCCACACATATCGGATCAATAGCAGTTATAGGAAGTCTAAGGTCTGTGTGTGTCTCTGCTGAAGGGGGTCTTTGGCGAGAGCTGCACAGAGATATGCTGACATTTTATTGCCCTCTCTATGTTCTGTGCATCTCTAGGGGCAATAAAAGCTCACTTATAGAAGTTGTCTTTATGATCTTTGGAAGATCAAAGGTCAGAGTCCCTCTAGAACCCAGAACATCACCCAAACTGAAGGAGCTAACGAGTGAAGTAGATTAGAGTAGATGAAACTCCTAAAGTGGCACTACCAGAGATATTGGAAGCCCCGCTAAGCTGCCCTCATGAGGGTTACACCACCCTCCCAGTGTCACCCAGGCAACCTCCTGGGTGTGTTGAGACAGGCAGGGCAACAGAGGGTAACAGCAGCAGGAGGGGGTGATGTTACGACCCCCCAACCCCCCCTAGGAACACGGATCACAGGTGTGCAGGTCTGGACTTGAGGTTAGCGTTGATTAGCGGAGCATGAGAAGAACCTGGCCAATACATACAGGTGACACCCGAGGTGGGACGTGTTGTTCCATTTCATCATGCCGCCCTGTGAACAGGAACCTGTGCCAGGCTTCATGTGCAGGATTATCAGGCTCTGTGCAAATAGGAGTATTTGCATGTTGCGAAAGAGCAAAAGAGAGTTCACGAGCACGACTTGTCAACCGTGCACCTGCAGACGTGACACTGGTTCCCAGAGTGCAGCTGCTCATTCATACACAGAAGAAGGAGAGAGTGACGCTAACACACAGAAAACAAACACAGCTAAAGTCAATACTGAGAGGCAACGGCACAAACTTCCAGGAACGACTCACCCACCCACACACACACACACTCACACACACAAACACACACACGCGCGCGCGTGCGTGTGGGTGTAACTGTACATAACACGTCGGTATGTTTCTTTAAAAGAAACAGCCTCAGTCACCTGACCAAGCTTCATTATCTGATGAGCTCATGGGCCAGTAGCTGTGTGTGTGTGTGTGTGTGTGTGTGTGTGTGTGTGTGTGTGTGTGTGTGTGTGTGTGTGTGTGCGTACCTATATACCTATATTCAATAAACACTCTCTTGGGTAGATAAGGACTTGACCTTCCTCAGTAGCTAACAGGCTACATGATATCAAAGGGATTAAAGGCTGAGTTGTTTCTGTCATATTTCTTCATATTTACACTCACAGTGTTTGCTGAGTGTTCATCATAACATCTGTGCTAACACAAAGGATACAGGAGGACTGGAGCTGCTAATGAAGGTGATGGATGGATGGGTGGTGGATGGATGGGTGGATGGATGAATGGGTGGGTGGGTGGATGGGTGGGTGGATGGATGGATGGATGGGTGGATGGGTGGGTGGATGGATGGGTGGGTGGGTGGATGGATGGATGGGTGGATGGATGGATGGATGGATGATGGGTGGGTGGATGGATGGTGATGGTGGATGGGTGGAGGTGGATGGATGGGTGGGTGGATGGATGGATGGATGGATGGATGGGTGGGTGGGTGGATGATGGTGGGTGGATGGATGATGGGTGGGTGGATGGATGGATGATGGATGGGTGGGTGGGTGGATGGGTGGATGATGGGTGGATGGGTGGATGGATGGATGGGTGGGTGGATGGGTGGATGGATGGGTGGATGATGGGTGGATGGGTGGATGGGTGGGTGGATGGATGGATGGATGGATGATGGGTGGTGGGTGGGTGGATGGATGGGTGGATGGGTGGATGATGGGTGGATGGATGGGTGGGTGGGTGGATGGATGGGTGGGTGGATGGATGGATGGATGGATGGATGGATGGATGGTGGGTGGGTGGATGGGTGGGTGGATGGATGGATGATGGATGGATGGGTGGGTGGATGGATGATGGTGGGTGGATGGATGATGGATGGGTGGGTGGATGGGTGGTGGATGGATGGATGGATGGATGGGTGGGTGGATGGATGGATGATGGATGGGTGGGTGGGTGGATGATGGGTGGGGGATGGATGGGTGGGTGGATGGATGGATGGATGGATGGGTGGGTGGATGGATGATGGGTGGGTGGATGGATGATGGATGGGTGGGTGGATGGGTGGGTGGATGGATGGATGGATGGGTGGGTGGGTGGATGGATGGGTGGATGGATGGATGGATGGATGGGTGGGTGGATGGTGGGGATGGATGATGGATGGATGGGTGGGTGGGGGATGGAGGTGGATGGATGGATGGATGGAGATGGGTGGGTGGATGGGTGGATGGATGGATGGGTGGGGGGGTGGAGGATGGATGATGGGTGGGTGGATGGATGGGGGATGGATGGATGATGGATGGGTGGGTGGGTGGATGGATGGATGGAGGGTGGATGGATGGATGGATGGATGGGTGGGTGGATGGTGGATGATGGATGGATGATGGGGGGTGGATGGATGGATGGATGGATGATGGGGGATGATGGATGATGGGTGGATGGATGGATGGATGGATGGATGGATGGATGATGGGTGGGTGGATGGATGGATGGATGGATGATGGGTGGATGGGTGGATGATGGGTGGATGGATGGGTGGGTGGGTGGTTGGATGGATGGATGATGGATGGATGGATGGATGGGTGAGTGGATGGATGGATGGATGGATGGATGGATGATGGGTGGATGGATGGATGATGGGTGGATGGATGGATGGATGGTGGATGGTGGATGGATGGATGGATGATGGGTGGATGGTGGATGGATGGATGTGGGTGGGTGGATGGATGATGGTGGATGGATGGATGGATGGATGGATGGATGGATGGATGGATGGTGGATGGATGGATGGATGGATGGTGGATGGATGGATGGATGGATGGATGGATGGGGATGGATGGATGGATGGATGGTGGATGGATGGATGGATGATGGATGGATGGATGGATGGATGGATGGTGGTGGATGGATGGTGGATGGATGGATGGATGATGGATGGATGGATGGGGATGGATGGAACCAACGTTTGACCTTTTACCGGACCGGCAGACAGACAGACAGACTGAAGGGTCCTTGAGCTAAATGGCCAAAGATCAACCATCCGTCCATGCGTCCATCCGTCCATGCGTGCGTCCGTCCATGCGTCCATGCGTCCGTCGGTCCGTCCATGCATCCGTCCATGCGTGCGTCCATGCGTCCGTCCATGCGTCCGTCCATGCATCCATGCGTCCGTCCATGTGTCCGTCCATGCGTCCGTCGGTCCGTCCATGCGTGCGTCCATGCGTCCATGCGTCCGTCCATGTGTCCGTCCATGCATCCGTCCATGCGTCCGTCCGTCCATGCGTGCGTCCATGCGTGCGTCCATGCGTCCATGCGTCCGTCCATGCGTCCGTCCGTCCATGCGTCCGTCCATGCGTCCCTCCGTCCATGCGTCCGTCGGTCCGTCCATGCGTCCCTCCGTCCATGCGTCCGTCCATGCATCCGTCCATGCGTCCGTCCATGCGTCCGTCCCTCAGGGAAGGAGAGAGCGAAGGAGTGAGCAGGTGGTTCGGGTGTGTCTCCCAATAATGAGCCCTGATACAGGAGCTCTTTTCCAATAGTTCCCTGTGTGTGAGCACACAGAAGAGCCTGTCGCGCATTAACGAGACCCAATTAGCTGTATTAAGATGATATACACACACGTTATGATACACACACACACACACACACCCGCTGTTGTGTTCACAGTTGTTGCTACATGATGTGGTTTATGAAAGTCTTTAGAGACTTCCTGTTTTTGAAGAAGCCTCCTGTCATGAGCATTCTCACTCCAAACCACACATCCTTCTATCGTCTTTCTAATCTTTTATGCAATTTTGAGTTTTCAATCTTAGTGAAGCGTAAGGTGAGTCATTAAGAGCTGATTAACAAGCGAGTGGAAGAGTCCATGTTCTTGAGGAATTGCGTTTGTCAGGGTTGCTCACAGCTAACGGTAAATCTCGGATTGCTATTAAGTTCATCTGATGTTTACAGCTGTAAGCACCCTAAGTGAGGACTTGGGGCTGGTTGCAGCAGGAAAAGCTCGACAGTTCTTTGAGGGCGCAAGGAAGAACATGATTTTAAAAAACATAAATCTGACATTTGGCAGGCATTGGAAGAGAACTTTGTATTAAAACCGCATGAATGCACTTATTCTGCTCCAAATTCCTGTCAGTCTGTTTGTGGCCCTGTGTCTGGCAGGACGTGTATCTGTTGCTCTATATTGATGCTCTCTCTCTCTTCCAAACCTGAGAACGTGACCCCCAGTGTTGACCCCTCCAAAGAACCAACTCAAAACTCCACTTGTTCCACATGGGTTTGACTCTTCAGGAAGAGGAAGCCCAGCCCCATCAGAGGTCGCTGTTCAGCAGCGCCACGGCAAGATACAGCAACAACAAATCCCCAACAATACTGTTTCGTGCTAACTGAGCCGTGTGCCAGTCCGCCGGCCAGGTGGAGGATGCATGTCTCTTCCTCTAAAGTTGACCCTTGCAGGTGGTGGAAGGCCCTGGTGGGGCCTCTACTCTGACCCTACATGCGTTCTGACGCTGTGTAGGCAACACTTGTGCTCTGTATATGCATCGGTTTTATGTAAAATAAAACAGAAGGAACAGTAGCAGAACAGAATGTGCTCCCCTCAGCAACCTACCCTGGGTAAATAAAGATTAACTAGACAAAACCCCCTTAGCAACATTTTTTCTCTTAAGCTACTTCTCCTTGCTGACAAAGTCATCCGTTCAACTCCTGTGGTAAGGGAATGAAGGCACTCCCAGGCTTTGTGTTCCTTTGTCTGGCTGTCATTTATCCAGATGATGTTTGTTAGTTTATTTTGTTGGGGGGGGGGGGGGTACGGCTTAATTGCTAAACTACCATTCTGTGGCAAAGCTGTGGCTTCAAAGCTCTCCAGCCCTTCACAACTGTGGTGGCCATCTAATAATCCCGGCAACTGTGGGTGAGGCAACAATCGATTGGACCTCAGCTTCCGCAACAATCTGCAACTGTTTGTAAAACGTGAACTCCTTTGATAAGCAAAACTGGCACTTACGCCCGAATTAAAGGCCAGCCCACAGCTGGATTTAGGCACTGAGAGATTAGTCCACACCCATCTCCAGGAGGGGGTGCAAATATGTGAAGGCTTTAGTGATTTCTATAGAGGGGTTACAGGAAATGTACCTCCTCCCCAGCCTCCTCCAAGGCACGGTGTGTGTTCATGCAGAGGCAGCATCTCGACACCTACAGGCATTCCGCCCCACCCGTTCTTCAGACGGATCCAAATGGGCCATTCAAGAAGGCGGATGCAGCTGATGCAAGAGTGCTCGAAACACTCTCTCAGAAACAGAACGCAGATGATCCTGGGGGTGAGTGACCCCTGGCAATCAAAAGTTGGCACTTACTTTAGGGGACTCCTCAACCCTAGCCTGGTCGGGACCAATCCTTTCCTTACCGTTTTCTTTCTTCATTGACAGGTAGGAAGGAAAACCTTCAACCGCAACGTCCAATCCTGGTTGCTCGCTAAAGAGGTCACCTCTGAGGAGGTGGACCATGGCTCTTCCTGGTCAGTGTATCACTCGCCTCGAACCGTAGGGGAAGTCACTCACTATGGGACCACGTCCCATCCCACACAGAACATTGCAGCCCTCAGAGTCCTGAAAAAAGCAACCTTCCACCTATACCAAGTCCTAGTCGTCACTTTTTACAGTTTGACACGATTCTCCCACCAAGGACGGAAACTGCCAACATTCTTTTCTTCACCACCTTTGATTTTTTAATTGCATTTTTGACAGTTCACACACAGACACACGCACACACGCGAGAATCCCACTCATGGGAATCAGCATGTTGGCGTATTTGGTTTGGCAAATGTTCCAACTGTTATACAAACGAGCATCGAGGGTGTGTCTGTTAGTCACCAACACATGAATGAGTGCGTGCGCTCAGAGGGAAAACCCGATAGGCTTCAGGTTAAAGCAATAAACCTACAACTGTGGAGTTCCGACCGGGAGCCTACTTGTTCACTGGCTCTGTAGGTGTGTTTACTCACCGACATCCCTTTGTTTGCACCCCGTCCGCCTCCGCTGCCTTCTGCTCCGATAAGGAACAGTCTTCTGCATACAGGACAAAGTTTCTGGAAGATTATTTCCAGCACAGTCATGTTTCCAGCCTGACCATCCACCGCACCTTCAAATTTCTTTACTTCATATCAGCTCAGCTCCTCCTCCTGCATCCTTGATATACCGTAATTTAATTTGCTTTTTCGAAGCGAGTTATGCTACACGTGCCACTTTATTAGGTCCGCCTCGCTAGCAAAAGGGTTGGACCCTTTTTTGCCTTCAGAAACTGCCTTAATTCTTCACTATATAGATTCATCGAGGTGCTTGAAATACAGTTTCTGCTGATTTGTTGGCTGCACATCTATGTTGCAAATCTCCAGCTCCACATTTCGAAGGGGATCTATTGGATTGAGATCTGGCGAAGGCGCCGGTCCAAGAGAAGCAACCAAATCTCCACACGATCGTAGAGGAAAAGGTTCAAAGACTCAGGGGAGACCTGGGTCCCTGTAAATACTACGACTCCCGGATGGGATATAGATGAAGTTTAGGAAACACCTGTATAGACTTTGGAAAAAAGAAAAGAAATGAAGGCCAAAAGCACATGGCCTGGAGGTAGAGGTGACCAGGGGTCCTGACGCGTGGTCGTGCCTGTTCAGCGGAAATTGTGCAACACAACACAGAGTACAGGTGCAACATGGGAAAATGAGATAATCCAGGGATCATGGAACCTGACAATAACACACAGGACAATGAACAGAAACTCAGGAGCATAACAATAAGATTTCCTTCAACATTATCCTCTAAACCAGCTGCCATCTCACAGGGACACACCCAGAGTCCAGCCCAGCCCACAGGATCCGGTTTCACCTGCGCTTGTTGCGGGTTTTTTTGGATGGTGTTCTAATGTTTTCTGAAAGAAGGTTGTCTTTAAATTGTTCCTCTAGAGGATGGTATGAGCTGCGTTTCCCTGCTGGGGTCTGCAAGGGATCATTAGATCCATTAGATCCATTAGATCTTGTGTGTTTGCAGATCTGCTGCTTCATGTGAGTCAGCCTGGTGCTTCCAGCCTTCAGCTCTCAGGTGACCGAAGAAGGGCTCTTAGATCCCAACCAGAACAATGATCCCAATTCAACACTGATCTCCCTGCAATCAATAATATCAGGCCAGAGGGTCTTTTCCTGATAATGGAGATTAAAAATAACTGGGAACAGCTCTAAAAAATGATGATGTATTCTCTTAAACTTTGACATAACAACTACTCTCTTGTTCTTCCAGGACCTTCTGACTCATGAGCCGCAGTGTAATAAAACATCCGTATCGTTCTGTGTTTATTCTGCAGTGACAGAGAGTTCAACACACACACACTCACACACACACTACACACACACTCACACACACACACACACTCACACACACATACACACACACACACACACAAAGTGTCATATGGATTGGAGAGGATGTGATCAGGAACAAAGGACATTAGCAGTGCTGCTTCTATTGTTCTCAACAACTGATGCCTACATGAGCATTACTCTGTGTGTGTGTGTGTGTGTGTGTGTGTGTGTGTGTGTGTGTGTGTGTGTGTGTGTGTGTTGCTGGCTGTATGATAAAGGGAGAAGCTCATCTGAAGTGATAAAGTGATCTGAAGTTGTTGTTGACCTGTGATTGACTTCAGTTGATCGTTTCTTTTGCATGAAGCCACTGAAGAACCTTGATCGGTGTCTTTTTGGGACATTGTTGCTGTAGTACCCAAACTAGAACACCTGAAGGACCAGTAATCCACCATCGGTAGTGGGTGGAACACCTGATCAGAAGGACCGGTAATCCACCATCGGTAGTGGGTGGAACACCTGATCAGAAGGACCGGTAATCCACCATCGGTAGTGGGTGGAACACCTGATCAGAAGGACCGGTAATCCACCATCGGTAGTGGGTGGAACACCTTCTCCCCACCTCGGTAGTGGGTGGAACACCTGATCAGAAGGACCGGTAATCCACCATCGGTAGTGGGTGGAACACCTGATCAGAAGGACCGGTAATCCACCATCGGTAGTGGGTGGAACACCTGATCAGAAGGACCGGTAATCCACCATCGGTAGTGGGTGGAACACCTGATCAGAAGGACCAGTAATCCACCATCGGTAGTGGGTGGAACACCTGATCAGAAGGACCAGTAATCCACCATCGGTAGTGGGTGGAACACCTGATCAGAAGGACCAGTAATCCACCATCGGTAGTGGGTGGAACACCTGATCAGAAGGACCAGTAATCCACCATCGGTAGTGGGTGGAACACCTGATCAGAAGGACCAGTAATCCACCATCGGTAGTGGGTGGAACACCTGATCAGAAGGACCAGTAATCCCCATCGGTAGTGGGTGGAACACCTGATCAGAAGGACCAGTAATCCACCATCGGTAGTTCCACCTGATCACCTAATCCCTCCACCTCTAGTGGGTGGAACACCTGATCAGAAGGACCGGTAATCCACCATCGGTAGTGGGTGGAACACCTGATCAGAAGGACCGGTATCCACCATCGGTAGTGGGTGGAACACCTGATCAGAAGGACCGTAATCCACCATCGGTAGTGGGTGGTGGAACACCTGATCAGAAGGACCGGTAATCCACCATCGGTAGTGGGTGGAACACCTGATCAG